>NW_026700313.1:0-65508 GCF_030435755.1 Ochotona princeps | reverse complement strand
CATCAGGCTTCCAAGCAGCTCTCAAGGAAACTCAGTTTTCACACTCTATGCTTAGTGCCCTTTGAGTGCATTTTCTAGCAATGAACCTGGTAGAGCATCCCACACAAACTAATGCTCCACATGCGAGTTTCACATGCCACCAACTCCACATTCACAGGCAACTTCAGCGCCACAGCCGTTTTCAGATAGCCCTCAATGCAAAGGCTCTAGACACAAATATTGGTGTGAGAGCTAATTCAATCAAGGAAACACTGCATGTTGGTGAAGGGCATATTGAAGAAGGATCAGCCAAGTGGTTCTTGTGGGAGAACAACTCCATTTGGCTCACAAACTTCACTCACCATCAGGCTTCCAAGCAGCTCTCAAGGAAACTCAGTTTTCACACTCTATGCTTAGTGAACTTTGAGTGCCTAGGACTGAAATGAATCTTGGTGAGTATCTCACACAAACGAATGCTGTACATGCGGGTTTCACATGACACCAACTCCACATTCTCAGGCAACTTCAGCGCCACAGCCGTTTTCAGATAGCCCTCAATGCAAAGGCTCTAAACGCAAATATTGGTGTGAGAGCTAATTCAATCAGGACACAGCATGTTGGTGAAGGGCATATTGAAGAAGGATCAGCCGAGTGGTTCTTGTGGGAGAACAGCTCCATTTGGCTCACTAACTTCACACACCATCAGGCTTCCAAGCAGCTCTCAAGGAAACTCAGTTTTCACACTCTATGCTTAGTGCCCTTTGAGTGCCTAGGACTGAAATGAAGCTTGGTGAGCATCCCACACAAACGAATGCTCCACATGCGGGTTTCACATGCCACCAACTCCACATTCTCAGGCAACTTCAGCGCCACAGCCGTTTTCAGATAGCCCTCAATGCAAAGGTTCTAGACGCAAATATTGGTGTGAGAGCTAATTCAATCAAGGAAACACTGCATGTTGGTGAAGGGCATATTGAAGAAGGATCAGCCGAGTGGTTCTTGTGGGAGAACAACTCCATTTGGCTCACTAACTTCACACACCATCAGGCTTCCAAGCAGCTCTCAAGGAAACTCAGTTTTCACACTCTATGCTTAGTGCCCTTTGAGTGCCTAGGACTGAAATGAAGCTTGGTGAGCATCCCACACAAAAAAATGCTCCAAATGCGGGTTTCACATGCCAACAACTGCACATTCTCAGGCAACTTCAGCGCCACAGCCGTTTTCAGATAGCCCTCAATGCAAAGGCTCTAGACGCAAATATTGGTGTGAGAGCTAATTCAATCAAGGAAACACTGCATGTTGGTGAAGGGCATATTGAAGAAGGATCAACCGAGTGGTTCTTGTGGGAGAACAACTCCATTTGGCTCACTAACTTCACTCACCATCAGGCTTCCAAGCAGCTCTCAAAGAAACTCAGTTTTCACACTCTATGCTTAGTGCCCTTTGAGTGCCTAGGACCGAAATGAAGCTTGGTCAGCATCCCACACAAACGAATGCTCCACATGCGGGTTTCACATGCCACCAACTCCATATTCACAGGCAACTTCAGCGCCACAGCCGTTTTCAGATAGCCCTCAATGCAAAGGCTCTAGACGCAAATATTGGTGTGAGAGCTAATTCAATCAAGTAAACACTGCATGTTGGTGAAGGGCATATTGAAGAAGGATCAGCCGAGTGGTTCTTATAGGAGAACAACTCCATTTGGCTCACTAACTTCACACACCATCAGGCTTCCAAGCAGCTCTCAAAGAATCTCAGTTTTCACACTATATGCTTAGTGCCCTTTGAGTGCATTATCTAGGAATGAATCTAGTAGAGCATCCCACACAAACGAATGCTCCACATGCGGGTTTCACATGCCAGCAACTCCACATTCACAGGCAACTTCAGCGCCACAGCCGTTTTCAGATAGCCCTCAATGCAAAGGCTCTAGAAGCAAATATTGGAGTGAGAGCTAATTCAATCAAGGAAACACTGCATGTTGGTGAAGGGCATATTGAAGAAGGATCAGCCGAGTGGTTCTTGTGGGAGAACAGCTCCATTTGGCTCACTAACTTCACACACCATCAGGCTTCCAAGCACCTCTCAAGGAAACTCAGTTTTCACACTCTATGCTTAGTGCCCTTTGAGTGCCTAGGACTGAAATGAAGCTTGGTGAGCATCCCACACAAACGAATGCTCCACATGCGGGTTTCACATGCCACCAACTCCACATTCTCAGGCAACTTCAGCGCCACAGCCGTTTTCAGATAGCCCTCAATGCAAAGGCTCTAGACGCAAATATTGGTGTGAGAGCTAATTCAATCAAGGAAACACTGCATGTTGGTGAAGGGCATATTGAAGAAGTATCAGCCGAGTGGTTCTTGTGGGAGAACAACTCCATTTGGCTCACAAATTTAACTCACCATCAGGCGTCCAAGCAGCTCTCAAGGAAACTCAGTTTTCATACTCTATGCTTAGTGCCCTTTGAGTGCATTATCTAGGAATGAACCTGGTAGAGCATCCCACACAAACGAATGCTCCACACGCAAGCTTCACTTGCCACCAACTCCACATTCACAGGCAACTTCAGTGCCACAGCCGTTTTCAGATAGCCCTCAATGCAAAGGCTCTAGACGCAAATATTGGTGTGAGAGCTAATTCAATCAGAAAACACAGCATGTTGGTGATGGGCATATTGAAGAAGGATCAGCCGAGTGGTTCTTGTGGGAGAACAACTCCATTTGGCTCACTAACTTCACACACCATCAGGCTTCCAAGCAGCTCTCAAGGAAACTCAGTTATCACACTCTATGCTTAGTGCCCTTTGAGTGCATTACTAGCAATGAACCTGGTAGAGCATCCCACACAAACGAATGCTCCACATGCGGGTTTCACATGCCACCCACTCCACATTCACAGGCAACTTCAGCGCCACAGCCGTTTTCAGATAGCCCTCAATGCAAAGGCTCTAGACGCAAATATTGGTGTGAGAGCTAATTCAATCAAGGAAACACTGCATGTTGGTGAAGGGCATATTGAAGAAGGATCAGCCGAGTGGTTCTTGTGGGAGAACAACTCCATTTGGCTCACTAACTTCACACACCATCAGGCTTCCAAGCAGCTCTCAAGGAAACTCAGTTTCCACACTCTATGCTTAGTGCCCTTTGAGTGCCTAGGACTGAAATGAAGCTTGGTGAGCATCCCACACAAACGAATGCTCCACATGCGGGTTTCACATGCCACCAACTCCACATTCACAGGCAACTTCAGCGCCACAGACGTTTTCAGATAGCCCTCAATGCAAAGGCTCTACACGCAAATATTGGTGTGAGAGCTAATTCAATCAAGGAAACACTGCATGTTGGTGAAGGGCATATTGAAGAAGGATCAGCCGAGTGGTTCTTGTGGGAGAACAACTCCATTTGGCTCACTAACTTCACACACCATCAGGCTTCCAAGCAGCTCTCAAGGAAACTCAGTTTTCACACTCTATGCTTAGTGCCCTTTGAGTGCATTATCTAGCAATGAACCTGGTAGAGCATCCCACACAGACGAATGCTCCACATGCGGGTTTCACATTCCACCAACTCCACATTCTCAGGCAACTTCAGCGCCACAGCCGTTTTCAGATAGCCCTCAATGCAAAGGCTCTAGACGCAAATATTGGTGTGAGAGCTAATTCAATCAGGAAACACTGCATGTTGGTGAAGGGCATATTGAAGAAGGATCAGCCGAGTGGTTCTTGTGGGAGAACAACTCCATTTGGCTCACTAACTTCACACACCATCAGGCTTCCAAGCAGCTCTCAAGGAAACTCAGTTTTCACACTCTATGCTTAGTGCCCTTTCAGTGCAATATCTAGGAATGAACCTGGTAGAGCATCCCACACAACGAATTCTACATATGCGGGTTTCACATGCCACCAACTCCACATTCACAGTCAACTTCAGCGCCACAGCCGTTTTCAGATAGCCCTCAATGCAAAGGCTCTAGACGCAAATATTGGTGTGAGAGCTAATTCAATCAAGGAAACACTGCATATTGGTGAAGGGCATATTGAAGAAGGATCAGCCGAGTGGTTCTTGTGGGAGAACAACTCCATTTGGCTCACTAACTTCACACACCATCAGGCTTCCAAGCAGCTCTCAAGGAAACTCAGTTTTCACACTCTATGCTTAGTGCCCTTTGAGTGCCTAGGACTGAAATGAAGCTTGGTGAGCATCCCACACAAACGAATGCTCCACATGCGGGTTTCACATGCCACCAACTCCACATTCACAGGCAACTTCAGCGCCACAGCCGTTTTCAGATAGCCCTCAATGCAAAGGCTCTAGACGCAAACATTGTTGTGAGAGCTAATTCAATCAAGGAAACATTCCATGTTGGTGAAGGGCATATTGAAGAAGGATCAGCCGAGTGGTTCTTGTGGGAGAACAACTCCATTTGGCTCACTAACTTCACACACCATCAGGCTTCCAAGCAGCTCTCAAGGAAACTCAATTTTCACACTCTATGCTTAGTGCCCTTTGAGTGCCTAGGACTGAAATGAAGCTTGGTGAGCATCCCACACAAACGAATGCTCCACATGCGGGTTTCACATGCCACCAACTCCACATTCACAGGCAACTTCAGCGCCACAGCCGTTTTCAGATAGCCCTCAATGCAAAGGCTCTAGACACAAATATTGGTGTGAAAGCTAATTCAATCAAGGAAACACTGCATGTTGGTGAAGGGCATATTGAAGAAGGATCAGCCTAGTGGTTCTTGTGGGAGAACAACTCCATTTGGCTCACTAACTTCACACACCATCAGGCTTCCAAGCAGCTCTCAAGGAAACTCAGTTTTCACACTCTATGCTTAGTGCCCTTTGAGTGCAATATCTATGAATTAACGTGGTAGAGCATCCCACACAAACGAATGCTCCACATGCGGGTTTCACATGCCACCAACTCCACATTCACAGGCAACTTCAGCGCCACAGCCGTTTTCAGATAGCCCTCAATGCAAAGGCTCTAGACGCAAATATTGGTGTGAGAGCTAATTCAATCAGGAAACACAGCATGTTGGTGAAGAGCATATTGAAGAAGGATCAGCCGAGTGGTTCTTGTGGGAGAACAACTCCATTTGGCTCACTAACTTCACACACCATCAGGCTTCCAAGCAGCTCTCAAGGAAACTCAGTTATCACACTCTATGCTTAGTGCCCTTTGAGTGCATTATCTAGGAAAGAACCTGGTAGAGCATCCCACACAACGAATGCTCCACATGCAGGTTTCACATGCAACCAACTCCACATTCTCAGGCAACTTCAGCGCCACAGCCGTTTTCAGATAGCCCTCAATGCAAAGGCTCTAGACGCAAATATTGGTGTGAGAGCTAATTCAATCAAGGAAACACTGCATGTTGGTGAAGGGCATATTGAAGAAGGATCAGCCGAGTGGTTCTTGTGGGAGAACAACTCCATTTGGCTCACTAACTTCACACACCATCAGGCTTCCAAGCAGCTCTCAAGGAAACTCAGTTTTCACACTCTATGCTTAGTGCCCTTTGAGTGCCTAGGACTGAAATGAAGCTTGGTGAGCATCCCACACAAACGAATGCTCCACATGCGGGTTTCACATGCCACCAACTCCACATTCTCAGGCAACTTCAGCCCCACAGCCATTTTCAGATAGCCCTCAATGCAAAGGCTCTAGAAGCAAATATTGGAGTGAGAGCTAATTCAATCAAGGAAACACTGCATGTTGGTGAAGGGCATATTGAAGAAGGATCAGCCGAGTGGTTCTTGTGGGAGAACAACTCCATTTGGCTCACTAACTTCACACACCATCAGGCTTCCAAGCAGCTCTCAAGGAAACTCAGTTTTCACACTCTATGCTTAGTGCCCTTTGAGTGCATTCTCTAGGAATTAACGTGGTAGAGCATCCCACACAAATGAATGCTCCACATGCGGGTTTCACATGACACCAACTCCACATTCTCAGGCAACTTCAGCGCCACAGCCGTTTTCAGATAGCGCTCAATGCAAAGGCTCTAGACGCAAATATTGGTGTGAGAGCTAATTCAATCAGAAAACACAGCATGTTGGTGAAGGGCATATTGAAGAAGGATCAGCCGAGTGGTTCTTATGGGAGAACAACTCCATTTGGCTCACTAACTTCACACACCATCAGGCTTCCAAGCAGCTCTCAAGGAAACTCAGTTATCACACTCTATGCTTACTGCCCTTTGAGTGCATTATCTAGCAATGAACCTGGTTGAGCATCCCACACAAACGAATGCTCCACATGCGGGTTTCACATGCCACCAACTCCACATTCACAGGCAACTTCAGCGCCACAGCCGTTTTCAGATAGCCCTCAATGCAAAGGCTCTAGACGCAAATATTGGTGTGAGAGCTAATTCAATCAAGGAAACACTGCATGTTGGTGAAGGGCATATTGAAGAAGGATCAGCCGAGTGGTTCTTATGGGAGAACAACTCCATTTGGCTCACTAACTTCACACACCATCAGGCTTCCAAGCAGCTCTCAAGGAAACTCAGTTTTCACACTCTATGCTTAGTGCCCTTTCAGTGCAATATCTAGGAATGAACCTGGTAGAGCATCCCACACAACGAATGCTACATATGCGGTTTTCACATGCCACCAACTCCACATTCTCAGGCAACTTCAGCGCCACAGCCATTTTCAGATAGCCCTCAATGCAAAGGCTCTAGACGCAAATATTGGTGTGAGAGCTAATTCAATCAAGGAAACACTGCATGTTGGTGAAGGGCATATTGAAGAAGGATCAGCCGAGTGGTTCTTGTGGGAGAACAACTCCATTTGGCTCACTAACTTCACACACCATCAGGCTTCCAAGCAGCTCTCAAGGAAACTCAGTTTTCACACTCTATGCTTAGTGCCCTTTGAGTGAATTATCTAGGAATGTACCTGGTTGAGCATCCCACACAAACGAATGTTCCACATGCAGGTTTCACATGCCACCAACTCCACATTCACAGACAACTTCAGCGAACAGCCGCTTTCAGATAGCCCTCAATGCAAAGGCTCTAGACGCAAATATTGGTGTGAGAGCTAATTCAATCAAGGAAAAACTGCATGTTGGTGAAGGGCATATTGAAGAAGGATCAGCCGAGTGGTCCTTGTGGGAGAACAACTCCATTTGGCTCACTAACTTCACACACCATCAGGCTTCCAAGCAGCTCTCAAGGAAACTCAGTTTTCACACTCTATGCTTAGTGCCCTTTGAGTGAATTATCTAGGAATGAACCTGGTAGAGCATCCCACACAAACGAATGCTCCACATGCGGGTTTCACATGCCACCAACTCCACATTTTCACGCAACTTCAGCGCCACAGCCGTTTTCAGATAGCCCTCAATGCAAAGGCTCTAGACGCAAATATTGGTGTGAGAGCTAATTCAATCAAGGAAACACTGCATGTTGGTGAAGGGCATATTGAAGAAGGATCAGCCGAGTGGTTCTTGTGGGAGAACAACTCCATTTGGCTCACTAACTTCACACACCATCAGGCTTACAAGCAGCTCTCAAGGAAACTCAGTTTTCACACTCTATGCTTAGTGCCCTTTGAATGCATTATCTAGGAATGAATCTGGTAGAGCATCCCACACAAACGAATGCTCCACATGCGGGTTTCACATGCCACCAACTCCACATTCTCAGGCAACTTCAGCGCCACAGCCGTTTTCAGATAGCCCTCAATGCAAAGGCTCTAGACGCAAATATTGGTGTGAGAGCTAATTCAATCAAGGAAACACTGCATGTTGGTGAAGGGCATATTGAAGAAGGATCAGCCGAGTGGTCCTTGTGCGAGAACAACTCCATTTGGCTCACTAACTTCACACACCATCAGGCTTCCAAGCAGCTCTCAAGGAAACTCAGTTTTCACACTCTATGCTTAGTGCCCTTTGAGTGCCTAGGACTGAAATGAAGCTTGGTGAGCATCCCACACAAACGAATGCTCCACATGCGGGTTTCACATGCCACCAACTCCACATTCACAGGCAACTTCAGCGCCACAGCCGTTTTCAGATAGCCCTCAATGCAAAGGCTCTAGACGCAAATATTGGTGTGAGAGCTAATTCAATCAAGGAAACACTGCATGTTGGTGAAGGGCATATTGAAGAAGGATAAGCCGAGTGGTTCTTGTGGGAGAACAACTCCATTTGGCTCACTAACTTCACACACCATCAGGCTTCCAAGCAGCTCTCAAGGAAACTCAGTTTTCACACTCTATGCTTAGTGCCCTTTGAGTGCCTAGGACTGAAATGAAGCTTGGTGAGCATCCCACACAAACGAATGCTCCACATGCGGGTTTCACATGCCACCAACTCCACATTCACAGGCAACTTCAGCGCCACAGCCGTTTTCAGATAGCCCTCAATGCAAAGGCTCTAGACGCAAATATTGGTGTGAGAGCTAATTCAATCAAGGAAACACTGCATCTTGCTGAAGGGCATATTGAAGAAGGATAAGCCGAGTGGTTCTTGTAGGAGAACAACTCCATTTGGCTCACTAACTTCACACACCATCAGGCTTCCAAGCAGCTCTCAAGGAAACTCAGTTTTCACACTCTATACTTAGTGCCCTTTGAGTGCATTATCTAGGAATGAATCTGGTAGAACATCCCACACAAACGAATGCTCCACATGCGGGTTTCACATGCCACCAACTCCACATTCACAGGCAACTTCAGCGCCACAGCCATTTTCAGATAGCCCTCAATGCAAAGTCTCTAGACGCAAATATTGGTGTGAGAGCTAATTCAATCAAGGAAACACTGCATCTTGCTGAAGGGCATATTGAAGAAGGATCAGCTGAGTGGTTCTTGTGGGAGAACAACTCCATTTGGCTCACTAACTTCACACACCATCAGGCTTCCAAGCAGCTCTCAAGGAAACTCAGTTTTCACACTCTATGCTTAGTGCCCTTTGAGTGCATTATCTAGGAATGAATCTGGTAGAGCATCCCACACAAACGAATGCTCCACATGCGGGTTTCACATGCCACCAACTCCACATTCACAGGCAACTTCAGCGAACAGCCATTTTCAGATAGCCCTCAATGCAAAGGCAATAGACGCAAATATTGGTGTGAGAGCTAATTCAATCAAGGAAACACTGCATGTTGGTGAAGGGCATATTGAAGAAGAATCAGCCGAGTGGTTCTTGTGGGAGAACAACTCCATTTGGCTCACTAACTTCACACACCATCAGGCTTCCAAGCAGCTCTCAAGGAAACTCAGTTTGCACACTCTATGCTTAGTGCCCTTTGAGTGCCTAGGACTGAAATGAAGCTTGGTGAGCATCCCACACAAACGAATGCTCCACATGCGGGTTTCACATGCCACCAACTCCACATTCTCAGGAAACTTCAGCGCCACAGCCATTTTCAGATAGCCCTCAATGCAAAGGCTCTAGACGCAAATATTGGTGTGAGAGCTAATTCAATCAAGGAAACACTGCATGTTGGTGAAGGGCATATTGAAGAAGGATCAGCAGAGTGGTTCTTGTGGGAGAACAACTCCATTTGGCTCACTAACTTCACACACCATCAGGCTCCAAGAGGCTCTCAAGGAAACTCAGTTTTCACACTCTATGCTTAGTGCCCTTTGTGTGCCAAGGCCTGAAATGAAGCTTGGTGAGCATCCCACACAAACGAATGCTCCACATGCGGGTTTCACATGCCACCAACTCCACATTCACAGGCAACTTCAGCGCCACAGCAATTTTCAGATAGCCCTCAATGCAAAGGCTCTAGACGCAAATATTGGTGTGAGAGCTAATTCAATCAAGGAAACACTGCATGTTGGTGAAGGGCATATTGAAGAAGGATCAGCCGAGTGGTTCTTGTGGGAGAACAACTATATTTGGCTCACTAACTTCACACACCATCAGGCTCCAAGCAGCTCTCAAGGAAACTCAGTTTTCACACTCTATGCTTAGTGCCCCTTGAGTGCCAAGAACTGAAATGAAGCTTGGTGAGCATCCCACACAAACGAATGCTCCACATGCGGGTTTCACATGCCACCAATTCCACATTCTCAGGTAACTTCAGCGCCACAGCCATTTTCAGACAGCCCTCAATGCAGGGCTCTAGACGCAAATATTGGTGTGAGAGCTAATTCAATCAAGGAAACACTGCATGTTGGTGAAGGGCATATTGAAGAAGGATCAGCCGAGTGGTTCTTGTGGGAGAACAACTCCATTTGGCTCACTAACTTCACACACCATCAGGCTCCAAGCAGCTCTCAAGGAAACTCAGTTTTCACACTCTATGCTTAGTGCCCTTTGAGTGCATTTCTAGGAATGTACCTGGTAGAGCATCCCACACAAACGAATGTTCCACATGCGGGTTTCACATGCCACCAACTCCACATTCACAGACAACTTCAGCGAACAGCCGCTTTCAGATAGCCCTCAATGCAAAGGCTCTAGACGCAAATATTGGTGTGAGAGCTAATTCAATCAAGGAAACACTGCATGTTGGTGAAGGGCATATTGAAGAAGGATCAGCCGAGTGGTTCTTGTGGGAGAACAACTCCATTTGGCTCACTAACTTCACACACCATCAGGCTTCCAAGCAGCTCTCAAGGAAACTCAGTTTTCACACTCTATGCTTAGTGCCCTTTGAGTGCCTAGGACTGAAATGAAGCTTGGTGAGCATCCCACACAAACGAATGCTCCACATGCGGGTTTCACATGCCACCAACTCCACATTCACAGGCAACTTCAGCGCCACAGCCGTTTTCAGATAGCCCTCAATGCAAAGGCTCTAGATGCAAATATTGGTGTGAGAGCTAATTCAATCAAGGAAACACTGCATGTTGGTGAAGGGCATATTGAAGAAGAATCAGCCGAGTGGTTCTTGTGGGAGAACAACTATATTTGGCTCACTAACTTCACACACCATCAGGCTTCCAAGCAGCTCTCAAGGAAACTCAGTTTTCACACTCTATGCTTAGTGCCCTTTGAGTGCATTATCTAGGAATGAACCTGGTAGAGCATCCCACACAAACGAATGCTCCACATGCGGGTTTCACATGCCACCAACTCCACATTCACAGGCAACTTCAGTGCCACAGCCACTTTCAGATAGCCCTCAATGCAAAGGCTCTAGACGCAAATATTGGTATGAGAGCTAATTCAATCAAGGAAACACTGCATGTTGGTGAAGGGCATATTGAAGAAGGATCAGCTGAGTGGTCCTTGTGAGAGAACAACTCCATTTGGCTCACTAACTTCACACACCATCAGGCTTCCAAGCAGCTCTCAAGGAAACTCAGTTTTCACACTCTATGCTTAGTGCCCTTTGAGTGCCTAGGACTGAAATGAAGCTTGGTGAGCATCCCACACAAACGTATGCTCCACATGCGGGTTTCACATGCCACCAACTCCACATTCACAGGCAACTTCAGCGCCACAGCCGTTTTCAGATAGCCCTCAATGCAAAGGCTCTAGACGCAAATATTGGTGTGAGAGCTAATTCAATCAAGGAAACACTGCATGTTGGTGAAGGGCATATTGAAGAAGGATCAGCAGAGTGGTTCTTGTGGGAGAACAACTCCATTTGGCTCACTAACTTCACACACCATCAGGCTTCCAAGCAGCTCTCAAGGAAACTCAGTTTTCACACTCTATGCTTAGTGCCCTTTGAGTGCCTAGGACTGAAATGAAGCTTGGTGAGCATCCCACACAAACGAATGCTCCACATGCGGGTTTCACATGCCACCAACTCCACATTCACAGGCAACTTCAGCGCCACAGCCGTTTTCAGATAGCCCTCAATGCAAAGGCTCTAGACGCAAATATTGGTGTGAGAGCTAATTCAATCAAGGAAACACTGCATCTTGCTGAAGGGCATATCTGAAGAAGGATAAGCCGAGTGGTTCTTGTAGGAGAACAACTCCATTTGGCTCACTAACTTTCACACACCATCAGGCTTCCAAGCAGCTCTCAAGGAAACTCAGTTTTCACACTCTATACTTAGTGCCCTTTGAGTGCATTATCTAGGAATGAATCTGGTAGAACATCCCACACAAACGAATGCTCCACATGCGGGTTTCACATGCCACCAACTCCACATTCACAGGCAACTTCAGCGCCACAGCCATTTTCAGATAGCCCTCAATGCAAAGGCTCTAGACGCAAATATTGGTGTGAGAGCTAATTCAATCAAGGAAACACTGCATCTTGCTGAAGGGCATATTGAAGAAGGATCAGCTGAGTGGTTCTTGTGGGAGAACAACTCCATTTGGCTCACTAACTTCACACACCATCAGGCTTCCAAGCAGCTCTCAAGGAAACTCAGTTTTCACACTCTATGCTTAGTGCCCTTTGAGTGCATTATCTAGGAATGAATCTGGTAGAGCATCCCACACAAACGAATGCTCCACATGCGGGTTTCACATGCCACCAACTCCACATTCACAGGCAACTTCAGCGAACAGCCATTTTCAGATAGCCCTCAATGCAAAGGCAATAGACGCAAATATTGGTGTGAGAGCTAATTCAATCAAGGAAACACTGCATGTTGGTGAAGGGCATATTGAAGAAGAATCAGCCGAGTGGTTCTTGTGGGAGAACAACTCCATTTGGCTCACTAACTTCACACACCATCAGGCTTACAAGCAGCTCTCAAGGAAACTCAGTTTTCACACTCTATGCTTAGTGCCCTTTGAGTGCCTAGGACTGAAATGAAGCTTGGTGAGCATCCCACACAAACGAATGCTCCACATGCGGGTTTCACATGCCACCAACTCCACATTCTCAGGAAACTTCAGCGCCACAGCCGTTTTCAGATAGCCCTCAATGCAAAGGCTCTAGACGCAAATATTGGTGTGAGAGCTAATTCAATCAAGGAAACACTGCATGTTGGTGAAGGGCATATTGAAGAAGGATCAGCAGAGTGGTTCTTGTGGGAGAACAACTCCATTTGGCTCACTAACTTCACACACCATCAGGCTCCAAGCAGCTCTCAAGGAAACTCAGTTTTCACACTCTATGCTTAGTGCCCTTTGTGTGCCAAGGCCTGAAATGAAGCTTGGTGAGCATCCCACACAAACAAATGCTCCACATGCGGGTTTCACATGCCACCAACTCCACATTCACAGGCAACTTCAGCGCCACAGCAATTTTCAGATAGCCCTCAATGCAAAGGCTCTAGACGCAAATATTGGTGTGAGAGCTAATTCAATCAAGGAAACACTGCATGTTGGGAAGGGCATATTGAAGAAGGATCAGCCGAGTGGTTCTTGTGGGAGAACAACTCCATTTGGCTCACTAACTTCACACACCATCAGGCTTCCAAGCACCTCTCAAGGAAACTCAGTTTTCACACTCTATGCTTAGTGCCCTTTGAGTGCCTTGCATTGAAATGAAGCTTGGTGAGCATCCCACACAAACGAATGCTCCACATGCGGGTTTCACATGCCACCAACTCCACATTCTCAGGCAACTTCAGTGCCAAAGCCATTTTCAGATAGCCCTCAATGCAAAGACTCTAGATGTAAATATTGGTGTAAGAGCTAATTCAATCAAGGAAACACTGCATGTTGGTGAAGGGCATATTGAAGAAGAATCAGCCGAGTAGTTCTTGTGGGAGAACAACTCCATTTGGCTCACTAACTTCACACACCATCAGGCTTCCAAGCAGCTCTCAAGGAAACTCAGTTTTCACACTCTATGCTTAGTGCCCTTTGAGTGCATTATCTAGGAATGAACCTGGTAGAGCATCCCACACAAACGAATGCTCCACATGCGGGTTTCACATGCCACCAACTCCACATTCACAGGCAACTTCAGCGCCACAGCTGTTTTCAGATAGCCCTCAATGCAAAGGCTCTAGACGCAAATATTGGTGTGAGAGCTAATTCAATCAAGGAAACACTGCATGTTGGTGAAGGGCATATTGAAGAAGGATCAGCCGAGTGGTTCTTGTGGGAGAACAACTCCATTTGGCTCACTAACTTCACACACCATCAGGCTTCCAAGCAGCTCTCAAGGAAACTCAGTTTTCACACTCTATGCTTAGTGCCCTTTGTGTGCCTAGGACTGAAATGAAACTTGGTGAGCATCCCACACAAACGCATGCTCCACATGCGGGTTTCACATGCCACCAACTCCACATTTTCACACAACTTCAGCGCCACAGCCGTTTTCAGATAGCCCTCAATGCAAAGGCTCTAGACGCAAATATTGGTGTGAGAGCTAATTCAATCAAGGAAACACTGCCTGTTGGTGAAGGGCATATTGAAGAAGGATCAGCCGAGTGGTTCTTGTGGGAGACCAACTCAATTTGGCTCACTAACTTCACACACCATCAGGCTTCCAAGCAGCTCAAGGAAACTCAGTTTTCACACTCTATGCTTAGTGCCCTTTCACTGCATTATCTAGGATTGAATCTGGTAGAGCATCCCACACAAACGAATGCTCCACATGCGGGTTTCACATGCCACCAACTCCACATTCTCAGGCAACTTCAGCGCCACAGCCGTTTTCAGATAGCCCTCAATGCAAAGGCTCTAGACGCAAATATTGGTGTGAGAGCTAATTCAATCAAGGAAACACTTCATGTTGGTGAAGGGAATATTGAGGAAGGATCAACCAAGTGGTCCTTGTGGGAGAACAACTCCATTTGGCTCACTAACTTCACACACCATCAGGCTTCCAAGCAGCTCTCAAGGAAACTCAGTTTTCACACTCTATGCTTAGTGCCCTTTGTGTGCCTTGCATTGAAATGAAGCTTGGTGAGCATCCCACACAAACGAATGCTCCACATGCGGGTTTCACATGCCACCAACTCCACATTCTCAGGCAACTTCAGTGCCAAAGCCATTTTCAGATAGCCCTCAATGCAAAGACTCTAGATGTAAATATTGGTGTGAGAGCTAATTCAATCAAGGAAACACTGCATGTTGGTGAAGGGCATATTGAAGAAGAATCAGCCGAGTAGTTCTTGTGGGAGAACAACTCCATTTGGCTCACTAACTTCACACACCATCAGGCTTCCAAGCAGCTCTCAAGGAAACTCAGTTTTCACACTCTATGCTTAGTGCCCTTTGAGTGCATTATCTAGGAATGAACCTGGTAGAGCATCCCACACAAACGAATGCTCCACATGCGGGTTTCACATGCCACCAACTCCACATTCACAGGCAACTTCAGCGCCACAGCTGTTTTCAGATAGCCCTCAATGCAAAGGCTCTAGACGCAAATATTGGTGTGAGAGCTAATTCAATCAAGGAAACACTGCATGTTGGTGAAGGGCATATTGAAGAAGGATCAGCCGAGTGGTTCTTGTGGGAGAACAATTCCATTTGGCTCACTAACTTCACACACCATCAGGCTCCAAGCAGCTCTCAAGGAAACTCAGTTTTCACACTCTATGCTTAGTGCCCTTTGTGTGCCTAGGACTGAAATGAAACTTGGTGAGCATCCCACACAAACGCATGCTCCACATGCGGGTTTCACATGCCACCAACTCCACATTTTCACACAACTTCAGTGCCACAGCCGTTTTCAGATAGCCCTCAATGCAAAGGCTCTAGACGCAAATATTGGTGTGAGAGCTAATTCAATCAAGGAAACACTGCCTGTTGGTGAAGGGCATATTGAAGAAGGATCAGCCGAGTGGTTCTTGTGGGAGACCAACTCAATTTGGCTCACTAAATTCACACACCATCAGGCTTCCAAGCAGCTCTCAAGGAAACTCAGTTTTCACACTCTATGCTTAGTGCCCTTTCACTGCATTATCTAGGATTGAATCTGGTAGAGCATCCCACACAAACGAATGCTCCACATGCGGGTTTCACATGCCACCAACTCCACATTCTCAGGCAACTTCAGCGCCACAGCCGTTTTCAGATAGCCCTCAATGCAAAGGCTCTAGACGCAAATATTGGTGTGAGAGCTAATTCAATCAAGGAAACACTTCATGTTGGTGAAGGGAATATTGAGGAAGGATCAACCAAGTGGTCCTTGTGGGAGAACAACTCCATTTGGCTCACTAACTTCACACACCATCAGGCTTCCAAGCAGCTCTCAAGGAAACTCAGTTTTCACACTCTATGCTTAGTGCCCTTTGTGTGCCTTGCATTGAAATGAAGCTTGGTGAACATCCCACACAAACGAATGCTCCACATGCGGGTTTCACATGCCACCAACTCCACATTCTCAGGCAACTTCAGTGCCACAGCCATTTTCAGATAGCCCTCAATGCAAAGGCTCTAGACGCAAATATTGGTGTGAGAGCTAATTCAATCAAGGAAACACTGCATGTTGGTGAAGGGCATATTGAAGAATTATCAGCCGAGTGGTTCTTGTGGGAGAACAACTCCATTTGGCTCACTAACTTCACACACCATCAGGCTTCCAAGCAGCTCTCAAGGAAACTCAGTTTTCACACTCTATGCTTAGTGCCCTATGAGTGCATTATCTAGGAATGAACCTGGTAGAGCATCCCACACAAACGAATGCTCCACATGCGGGTTTCACATGCCACCAACTCCACATTCACAGGCAACTTCAGCGCCACAGCCGTTTTCAGATAGCCCTCAATGCAAAGGCTCTAGACGCAAATATTGGTGTGAGAGCTAATTCAATCAAGGAAACACTGCATGTTGGTGAAGGGCATATTGAAGAAGGATCAGCCGAGTGGTTCTTGTGGGAGAACAACTCCATTTGGCTCACTAACTTCACACACCATCAGGCTTCCAAGCAGCTCTCAAGGAAACTCAGTTTTCACACTCCATGCTTAGTGCTCTTTGAGTGCATTATCTAGGAATGAACCTGGTAGAGCATCCCACACAAACGAATGCTCCACATGCGGGTTTCACATGCCACCAACTCCACATTCTCAGGCAACTTCAGCGCCACAGCCATTTTCAGATAGCCCTCAATGCAAAGGCTCTAGACGCAAATATTGGTGTGAGAGCTAATTCAATCAAGGAAACACTGACTGTTGGTGAAGGGCATATTGAAGAAGGATCAGCCGAGTGGTTCTTGTGGGAGAACAACTCCATTTGGCTCACTAACTTCACACACCATCAGGCTTCCAAGCAGCTCTCAAGGAAACTCAGTTTTCACACTCTATGCTTAGTGCCCTTTGTGTGCCTAGGACTGAAATGAAGCTTGGTTAGCATCCCACACAAACGAATGCTCCACATGCGGGTTTCACATGCCACATACTCCACATTCACAGGCAACTTCAGCGCCACAGGTGTTTTCAGATAGCCCTCAATGCAAAGGCTCTAGACGCAAATATTGGTGTGAGAGCTAATTCAATCAAGGAAACACTGCATGTTGGTGAAGGGCATATTGAAGAAGGATCAGCCGAGTGGTTCTTGTGGGAGAACAACTCCATTTGGCTCACTAACTTCACACACCATCAGGCTTCCAAGCAGCTCTCAAGGAAACTCAGTTTTCACACTCTATGCTTAGTGCCCTTTGTGTGCCTTGGATTGAAATGAAGCTTGGTGAGCATCCCACACAAACGAATGCTCCACATGCGGATTTCACATGCCACCAACTCCACATTCTCAGGCTATTTCAGTGCCACAGCCATTTTCAGATAGCCCTCAATGCAAAGGCTCTAGATGTAAATATTGGTGTGAGAGATAATTCAATCAAGGAAACACTGCATGTTGGTGAAGGGCATATTGAAGAAGAATCAGCCGAGTGGTTCTTGTGCGAGAACAACTCCATTTGGCTCACTAACTTCACACACCATCAGCCTTCCAAGCAGCTCTCAAGGAAACTCAGTTTTCACACTCTATGCTTAGTGCCCTTTGAGTGCCTAGGACTGAAATGATGATTGGTGAGCATCCCACACAAACGAATGCTCCACATGCGGGTTTCACATGCCACCAACTCCATATTCACAGGCAACTTCAGCGCCACAGCCATTTTCAGATAGCCCTCAATGCAAAGGCTCTAGACGCAAATATTGGTGTGAGAGCTAATTCAATCAAGGAAACACTGCATGTTGGTGAAGGGCATATTGAAGAAGGATCAGCCGAGTGGTTCTTGTGGGAGAACAACTCCATTTGGCTCACTAACTTCACACACCATCAGGCTTCCAAGCAGCTCTCAAGGAAACTCAGTTTTGACACTCTATGCTTAGTGCCCTTTGAGTGCATTATCTAGGAATGAACCTGGTAGAGCATCCCACACAAACGAATGCTCCACATGCGGATTTCACATGCCACCAACTCCACATTCTCAGGCAACTTCAGTGCCACAGCCATTTTCAGATAGCCCTCAATGCAAAGGCTCTAGACGCAAATATTGGTGTGAGAGCTAATTCAATCAAGGAAACACTGCATGTTGGTGAAGGGCATATTGAAGAAGGATCAGCCGAGTGGTTCTTGTGGGAGAACAACTCCATTTGGCTCACTAACTTCACACACCATCAGGCTTCCAAGCAGCTCTCAAGGAAACTCAGTTTTCACACTCTATGCTTAGTGCCCTTTCACTGCATTATCTAGGAATGAACCTCGTAGAGCATCCCACACAAACGAATGCTCCACATGCGGGTTTCACATGCCACCAACTCCACATTCACAGGCAACTTCAGCGCCACAGCCGCTTTCAGATAGCCCTCAATGCAAAGGCTCTAGACGCAAATATTGGTGTGGGAGCTAATTCAATCAAGGAAACACTGCAATGTTGGTGAAGGGCATATTGAAGAAGGATCAGCCGAGTGGTTCTTGTGGGAGAACAACTCCATTTGGCTCACTAACTTCACACACCATCAGGATTCCAAGCAGCTCTCAAGGAAACTCAGTTTTCACACTCTATGCTTAGTGCCCTTTGAGTGCATTATCTAGGAATGAACCTGGTAGAGCATCCCACACAAACGAATGCTCCACATGCGGGTTTCACATGCCACATACTCCACATTCTCAGGCAACTTCAGCGCCACAGCCATTTTCAGATAGCCCTCAATGCAAAGGCTCTACACGCAAATATTGGTGTGAGAGCTAATTCAATCAAGGAAACACTGCATCTTGCTGAAGGGCATATTGAAGAAGGATCAGCCGAGTGGTTCTTGTGGGAGAACAACTCCATTTGGCTCACTAACTTCACACACCATCAGGCTTCCAAGCAGCTCTCAAGGAAACTCAGTTTTCACACTCTATGCTTAGTGCCCTTTGTGTGCCTTGGACTGAAATGAAGCTTGGTTAGCATCCCACAAAAACGAATGCTCCACATGCGGGTTTCACATGCCACCAACTCCACATTCACAGGCAACTTCTGCGCCACAGGTTTTTTCAAATAGCCCTCAATGCAAAGGCTCTAGACGCAAATATTGGTGTGAGAGCTAATTCAATCAAGGAAACACTGCATGTTGGTGAAGGGCATATTGAAGAAGGATCAGCCGAGTGGTTCTTGTGGGAGAACAACTCCATTTGGCTCACTAACTTCACACACCATCAGGCTTCCAAGCAGCTCTCAAGGAAACTCAGTTTTCACACTCTATGCTTAGTGCCCTATGAGTGCATTATCTATTAATGAACCTGGTAGAGCATCCCACACAAAGGAATGCTCCACATGCGGGTTTCACATGCCACCAACTCCACATGCACAGGCAACTTCAGCGCCACAGCCGCTTTCAGATAGCCCTCAATGCAAGGGCTCTAGACGCAAATATTGGTGTGAGAGCTAATTCAATCAAGGAAACACTGCATGTTGGTCAAGGGCATATTGAAGAAGGATCAGCCGAGTGGTTCTTGTGGGAGAACAACTCCATTTGGCTCACTAACTTCACACACCATCAGGCTTCCAAGCAGCTCTCAAGGAAACTCAGTTTTCACACTCTATGCTTAGTGCCCTTTGAGTGCATAATCTAGGAATGAACCTCGTAGAGCATCCCACACAAACGAATGCTCCACATGCGGGTTTCACATGCCACCAACTCCACATTCACAGGCAACTTCAGCGCCACAGCCGCTTTCAGATAGCCCTCAATGCAAAGGCTCTAGACGCAAATATTGGTGTGAGAGCTAATTCAATCAAGGAAACACTGCATGTTGGTGAAGGGCATATTGAAGAAGGATCAGCCGAGTGGTTCTTGTGGGAGAACAACTCCATTTGGCTCACTAACTTCACACACCATCAGGCTTCCAAGCAGCTCTCAAGGAAACTCAGTTTTCACACTCTATGCTTAGTGCCCTTTGTGTGCCTTTGACTGAAATGAAGCTTGGTTAGCATCCCACAAAAACGAATGCTCCACATGCGGGTTTCACATGCCACCAACTCCACATTCACAGGCAACGTCAGCGCCACAGGTTTTTTCAAATAGCCCTCAATGCAAAGGCTCTAGACGCAAATATTGGTGTGAGAGCTAATTCAATCAAGGAAACACTGCATGTTGGTGAAGGGCATATTGAAGAAGGATCAGCCGAGTGGTTCTTGTGGGAGAACAACTCCATTTGGCTCACTAACTTCACACACCATCAGGCTTCCAAGCAGCTCTCAAGGAAACTCAGTTTTCACACTCTATGCTTAGTGCCCTATGAGTGCATTATCTAGGAATGAACCTGGTAGAGCATCCCACACAAACGAATGCTCCACATGCGGGTTTCACATGCCACCAACTCCACATGCACAGGCAACTTCAGCGCCACAGCCGCTTTCAGATAGCCCTCAATGCAAGGGCTCTAGACGCAAATATTGGTGTGAGAGCTAATTCAATCAAGGAAACACTGCATGTTGGTGAAGGGCATATTGAAGAAGGATCAGCCGAGTGGTTCTTGTGGGAGAACAACTCCATTTGGCTCACTAACTTCACACACCATCAGGCTTCCAAGCAGCTCTCAAGGAAACTCAGTTTTCACACTCTATGCTTAGTGCCCTTTGAGTGCATAATCTAGGAATGAACCTCGTAGAGCATCCCACACAAACGAATGCTCCACATGCGGGTTTCACATGCCACCAACTCCACATTCACAGGCAACTTCAGCGCCACAGCCGCTTTCAGATAGCCCTCAATGCAAAGGCTCTAGACGCAAATATTGGTGTGAGAGCTAATTCAATCAAGGAAACACTGCATGTTGGTGAAGGGCATATTGAAGAAGGATCAGCCGAGTGGTTCTTGTGGGAGAACAACTCCATTTGTCACTAACTTCACACACCATCAGGCTTCCAAGCAGCTCTCAAGGAAACTCAGTTTTCACACTCTATGCTTAGTGCCCTTTGAGTGCATTATCTAGGAATGAACCTGGTAGAGCATCCCACACAAACGAATGCTCCACATGCGGGTTTCACATGCCACCAACTCCACATTCACAGGCAACTTCAGCGCCACAGCCGTTTTCAGATAGCCCTCAATGCAAAGGCTCTAGACGCAAATATTGGTGTGAGAGCTAATTCAATCAAGGAAACACTGCATGTTGGTGTGAAGGGCATATTGAAGAAGGATCAGCCGAGTGGTTCTTGTGGGGAGAACAACTCCATTTGGCTCACTAACTTCACACACCATCAGGCTTCCAAGCAGCTCTCAAGGAAACTCAGTTTTCACACTCCTATGCTTAGTGCCCTTTGTGTGCCTAGGACTGAAATGAAGCTTGGTGAGCATCCCACACAAACGAATGCTCCACATGCGGGTTTCACATGCCACCAACTCCACATTTTCAAGCAACTTCAGCGCCACAGTTTTTTCAGATAGCCCTCAATGCAAAGGCTCTAGACGCAAATATTGGTGTGAGAGCTAATTCAATCAAGGGGAAACACTGCATGTTGGTGAAGGGCATATTGAAGAAGGATCAGCCGAGTGGTTCTTGTGGGAGATCAACTCCATTTGGCTCACTAACTTCACACACCATCAGGCTTCCAAGCAGCTCTCAAGGAACTCAGTTTTCACACTCTATGCTTAGTGCCCTTTGTGTGCCCTTGGATTGAATGAAGCTTGGTGAGCATCCCACACAAACGAATGCTCCACATGGGATTTCACATGCCACCAACTCCACATTCTCAGGCTACTTCAGTGCCACAGCCATTTTCAGATAGCCCTCAATGCAAAGACTCTAGATGTAAATATTGGTTGTGAGAGATAATTCAATCAAGGAAACACTCATGTTGGTGAAGGCCATATTGAAGAAGAATCAGCCGAGTGGTTCTTGTGGGAGAACAACTCCATTTGGCTCACTAACTTCACACACCATCAGCCTTCCAAGCAGCTCTCAAGGAAAACTCAGTTTTCACACTCTATGCTTAGTGCCCTTTGAGTTGCCTAGGACTGAAATGTAGATTGGTGAGCATCCCACACAAACGAATGCTCCACATGCGGGTTTCACATGCCACCAACTCCACATTCACAGGGAACTTCAGCGCCACAGCCATTTTCAGATAGCCCTCAATGCAAAGGCTCTAGACGCAAATATTGGTGTGAGAGCTAATTCAATCAAGGAAACACTGCATGTTGGTGAAGGGCATATTGAAGAAGGATCAGCCGAGTGGTTCTTGTGGGAGATCAACTCCATTTGGCTCACTAACTTCACACACCATCAGGCTTCCAAGCAGCTCTCAAGGAAACTCAGTTTTCACACTCTATGCTTAGTGCCCTTTGTGTGCCTAGGACTGAAATGAACCTGGTAGAGCATCCCACACAAACGAATGCTCCACATGCGGGTTTCACATGCCACCAACTCCACATTCACAAGCAACTTCTGCGCCACAGGTTTTTTTAGATAGCCCTCAATGCAAAGGCTCCTGACGCAAATATTGGTGTGAGAGCTAATTCAATCAAGGAAACACTGCCTGTTGGTGAAGGGCATATTGAAGAAGGATCAGCCGAGTGGTTCTTGTGGGAGAACAACTCCATTTGGCTCACTAACTTCACACACCATCAGGCTTCCAAGCAGCTCTCAAGGAAACTCAGTTTTCACACTCTATGCTTAGTGCCCTTTGTGTGCCTTGGATTGAAATGAAGCTTGGTGAGCATCCCACACAAACGAATGCTCCACATGCGGATTTCACATGCCACCAACTCCACATCTCAGGCTACTTCAGTGCCACAGCCATTTTCAGATAGCCCTCAATGCAAAGACTCTAGATGTAAATATTGGTGTGAGAGATAATTCAATCAAGGAAACACTGCATGTTGGTGAAGGCCATATTGAAGAAGAATCAGCCGAGTGGTTCTTGTGGGAGAACAACTCCATTTGGCTCACTAACTTCACACCCATCAGGCTTCCAAGCAGCTCTCAAGGAAACTCAGTTTTCACACTCTAGGCTTAGTGCCTTTCACTGCATTATCTAGGAATGAACCTCGTAGAGCATCCCACACAAACGAATGCTCCACATGCGGGTTTCACATGCCACCAACTCCACATTCACAGGCAACTTCAGCGCCACATGCCATTTTCAGATAGCCCTCAATGCAAAGGCTCTGACGCAAATATTGGTGTGAGAGCTAATTCAATCAAGGAAACCACTGCATGTTGGTGAAGGGCATATTGAAGAAGGATCAGCGCCGAGTGGTTCTTGTGGGAGAACAACTCCATTTGGCCTCACTAACTTCACACACCATCAGGCTTCCAAGCAGCTCTCAAGGAAACTCAGTTTTCACACTCTATGCTTAGTGCCCTTTGAGTGCATTATCTAGGAATGAACCTGGTAGAGCATCCCACACAAACGAATGCTCCACATGCGGGTTTCACAAGCCACCAACTCCACATTCACAGGCAACTTCAGCGCCACAGCCGTTTTCAGATAGCCCTCAATGCAAAGGCTCTAGACGCAAATATTGGTTGTGAGAGCTAATTCAATCAAGGAAACACTGCATGTTGGTGAAGGGCATATTGAAGAAGGATCAGCCGAGTGGTTCTTGTGGGAGAGAACAACTCCATTTGGCTCACTAACTTCACACACCATCAGGCTTCCAAGCAGCTCTCAAGGAAACTCAGTTTTCACACTCTATGCCTTAGGCCCTTTGAGTGCATTATCTAGGAATGAACCTGGTAGAGCATCCCACACAAACGAATGCTCCCCATGCGGGTTTCACATGCCATCAACTCCACATTCACAGGCAACTTCAGCGCCACAGCCATTTTCAGATAGCCCTCAATGCAAAGGCTCTAGACGCAAATTTTGGTGTGAGAGCTAATTCAAATCAAGGAAACACTGCATGTTGGTGTGAAGGGCTTATTGAAGAAGGATCAGCCGAGTGGTTCTTGTGGGAGAACAACTCCATTTGGCTCACTAACTTCACACACCATCAGGCTTCCAAGCAGCTCTCAAGGAAACTCAGTTTTCACACTCTATGCTTAGTGCCCTTTGTGTGCCTAGGACTGAAATGAACTTGGTTAGCATCCCACACAAAACGAATGCTCCACATGCGGGTTTCACATGCCACCAACTCCACATTTTCAAGCAACTTTAGCGCCACAGGTTTTTTTTAGATAGCCCTCAATGCAAAGGCTCTAGACGCAAATATTGGTGTGAGAGCTAATTCAATCAAGGAAACACTGCATGTTGGTGAAGGGGCATATTGAAGAAGGATCAGCCGAGTGGTTCTTGTGGGAGAACAACTCCATTTGGCTCACTAACTTCACACACCATCAGGCTTCCAAGCAGCTCTCAAGGAAACTCAGTTTTCACACTCTATGCTTAGTGCCCTTTGAGTGCATTATCTAGGAATGAACCTGGTAGAGCATCCCACACAAACGAATGCTCCACATGCGGGTTTCACATGCCACCAACTCCACATTCACAGGCAACTTCAGCGCCACAACCGCATTCAGATAGCCCTCAATGCAAAGGCTCTAGACGCAAATATTGGTGTGAGAGCTAATTCAATCAAGGAAACACTGCATGTTGGTGAAGGGCATATTGAAGAAGGATCAGCCGAGTGGTTCTTGTGGGAGAACAACTCAATGTGGCTCACTAACTTCACACACCATCAGGCTTCCAAGCAGCTCTCAAGGAAACTCAGTTTTCACACTCTATGCTTAGTGCCCTTTGTGTGCCTAGGACTGAAATGAAGCTTGGTGAGCATCCCACACAAACGAATGCTCCACATGCGGGTTTCACATGCCACCAACTCCACATTTTCAAGCAACTTCTGCGCCACAGGTTTTTTCAGATAGCCCTCAATGCAAAGGCTCTAGACGCAAATATTGGTGTGAGAGCTAATTCAATCAAGGAAACACTGCATGTTGGTGAAGGGCATATTGAAGAAGGATCAGCCGAGTGGTTCTTGTGGGAGATCAACTCCATTTGGCTCACTAACTTCACACACCATCAGGCTTCCAAGCAGCTCTCAAGGAAACTCAGTTTTCACACTCTATGCTTAGTGCCCTTTGTGTGCCTTGGATTGAAATGAAGCTTGGTGAGCATCCCACACAAACGAATGCTCCACATGCGGATTTCACATGCCACCAACTCCACATTCTCAGGCTACTTCAGTGCCACAGCCATTTTCAGATAGCCCTCAATGCAAAGACTCTAGATGTAAATATTGGTGTGAGAGATAATTCAATCAAGGAAACACTGCATGTTGGTGAAGGCCATATTGAAGAAGAATCAGCCGAGTGGTTCTTGTGGGAGAACAACTCCATTTGGCCTCACTAACTTCACACACCATCAGCCTTCCAAGCAGCTCTCAAGGAAACTCAGTTTTCACACTCTATGCTTAGTGCCCTTTGAGTGCCTAGGACTGAAATGTAGATTGGTGAGCATCCCACACAAACGAATGCTCCACATGCGGGTTTCACATGCCACCAACTCCACATTCACAGGGAACTTCAGCGCCACAGCCATTTTCAGATAGCCCTCAATGCAAAGGCTCTAGACGCAAATATTGGTGTGAGAGCTAATTCAATCAAGGAAACACTGCATGTTGGTGAAGGGCATATTGAAGAAGGATCAGCCGAGTGGTTCTTGTGGGAGATCAACTCCATTTGGCTCACTAACTTCACACACCATCAGGCTTCCAAGCAGCTCTCAAGGAAACTCAGTTTTCACACTCTATGCTTAGTGCCCTTTGTGTGCCTAGGACTGAAATGAACCTGGTAGAGCATCCCACACAAACGAATGCTCCACATGCGGGTTTCACATGCCACCAACTCCACATTCACAAGCAACTTCTGCGCCACAGGTTTTTTTTAGATAGCCCTCAATGCAAAGGCTCCTGACGCAAATATTGGTGTGAGAAGCTAATTCAATCAAGGAAACACTGCCTGTTGGTGAAGGGCATATTGAAGAAGGATCAGCCGAGTGGTTCTTGTGGGAGAACAACTCCATTTGGCTCACTAACTTCACACACCATCAGGCTTCCAAGCAGCTCTCAAGGAAACTCAGTTTTCACACTCTATGATTAGTGCCCTTTGAGTGCCTTTGAGTGCATTAGCTAGGAATGAACCTGGTAGAGCATCCCACACAAACGAATGCTCCACATGCGGGTTTCACATGCCACCAACTCCACATTCACAGGCAACTTCAGCGCCACAGGTGTTTTCAGATAGCCCTCAATGCAAAGGCTCTAGACGCAAATATTGGTGTGAGAGCTAATTCAATCAAGGAAACACTGCATGTTGGTGAAGGGCATATTGAAGAAGGATCAGCCGAGTGGTTCTTGTGGGAGATCAACTCCATTTGGCTCACTAACTTCACACACCATCAGGCTTCCAAGCAGCTCTCAAGGAAACTCAGTTTTCACACTCTATGCTTAGTGCCCTTTGTGTGCCTTGGATTGAAATGAAGCTTGGTGAGCATCCCACACAAACGAATGCTCCACATGCGGATTTCACATGCCACCAACTCCACATTCTCAGGCTACTTCAGTGCCACAGCCATTTTCAGATAGCCCTCAATGCAAAGACTCTAGATGTAAATATTGGTGTGAGAGCTAATTCAATCAAGGAAACACTGCATGTTGGTGAAGGCCATATTGAAGAAGAATCAGCCGAGTAGTTCTTGTGGGAGAACAACTCCATTTGGCTCACTAACTTCACACACCATCAGGCTTCCAAGCAGCTCTCAAGGAAACTCAGTTTTCACACTCTAGGCTTAGTGCCCTTTCACTGCATTATCTAGGAATGAACCTCGTAGAGCATCCCACACAAACGAATGCTCCACATGCGGGTTTCACATGCCACCAACTCCACATTCACAGGCAACTTCAGCGCCACAGCCATTTTCAGATAGCCCTCAATGCAAAGGCTCTAGACGCAAATATTGGTGTGAGAGCTAATTCAATCAAGGAAACACTGCATGTTGGTGAAGGGCATATTGAAGAAGGATCAGCCGAGTGGTTCTTGTGGGAGAACAACTCCATTTGGCTCACTAACTTCACACACCATCAGGCTTCCAAGCAGCTCTCAAGGAAACTCAGTTTTCACACTCTATGCTTAGTGCCCTTTGAGTGCATTATCTAGGAATGAACCTGGTAGAGCATCCCACACAAACGAATGCTCCACATGCGGGTTTCACATGCCACCAACTCCACATTCACAGGCAACTTCAGCGCCACAGCCGTTTTCAGATAGCCCTCAATGCAAAGGCTCTAGACGCAAATATTGGTGTGAGAGCTAATTCAATCAAGGAAACACTGCATGTTGGTGAAGGGCATATTGAAGAAGGATCAGCCGAGTGGTTCTTGTGGGAGAACAACTCCATTTGGCTCACTAACTTCACACACCATCAGGCTTCCAAGCAGCTCTCAAGGAAACTCAGTTTTCACACCCTATGCTTAGTGCCCTTTGAGTGCATTATCTAGGAATGAACCTGGTAGAGCATCCCACACAAACGAATGCTCCCCATGCGGGTTTCACATGCCATCAACTCCACATTCACAGGCAACTTCAGCGCCACAGCCATTTTCAGATAGCCCTCAATGCAAAGGCTCTAGACGCAAATATTGGTGTGAGAGCTAATTCAATCAAGGAAACACTGCATGTTGGTGAAGGGCTTATTGAAGAAGGATCAGCCGAGTGGTTCTTGTGGGAGAACAACTCCATTTGGCTCACTAACTTCACACACCATCAGGCTTCCAAGCAGCTCTCAAGGAAACTCAGTTTTCACACTCTATGCTTAGTGCCCTTTGTGTGCCTAGGACTGAAATGAAGCTTGGTTAGCATCCCACACAAACGAATGCTCCACATGCGGGTTTCACATGCCACCAACTCCACATTTTCAAGCAACTTTAGCGCCACAGGTTTTTTTTAGATAGCCCTCAATGCAAAGGCTCTAGACGCAAATATTGGTGTGAGAGCTAATTCAATCAAGGAAACACTGCATCTTGCTGAAGGGCATATTGAAGAAGGATCAGCCGAGTGGTTCTTGTGGGAGAACAACTCCATTTGGCTCACTAACTTCACACACCATGAGGCTTCCAAGCAGCTCTCAAGGAAACTCAGTTTTCACACTCTATGCTTAGTGCCCTTTGAGTGCATTATCTAGGAATGAACCTGGTAGAGCATCCCACACAAACGAATGCTCCACATGCGGGTTTCACATGCCACCAACTCCACATTCACAGGCAACTTCAGCGCCACAGCCGCTTTCAGATAGCCCTCAATGCAAAAGGCTCTAGACAGAAATATTGGTGTGAGAGCTAATTCAATCAAGGAAACACTGCATGTTGGTGAAGGGCATATTGAAGAAGGATCAGCCGAGTGGTTCTTGTGGGAGAACAACTTCATTTGGCTCACTAACTTCACACACCATCAGGCTTCCAAGCAGCTCTCAACGAAACTCAGTTTTCACACTCTATGCTTAGTGCCATTTGAGTGCATTATCTAGGAATGAACCTGGTAGAGCATCCCACACAAACGAATGCTCCACATGCGGGTTTCACATGCCACCAACTCCACATTCACAGGCAACTTCAGCGCCACAGCCATTTTCAGATAGCCCTCAATGCAAAGGCTCTAGACGCAAATATTGGTGTGAGAGCTAATTCAATCAAGGAAACACTGCATGTTGGTGAAGGGCATATTGAAGAAGGATCAGCCGAGTGGTTCTTGTGGGAGAACAACTCCATTTGGCTCACTAACTTCACACACCATCAGGCTTCCAAGCAGCTCTCAAGGAAACTCAGTTTTCACACTCTATGCTTAGTGCCCTTTGTGTGCCTAGGACTGAAATGAAGCTTGGTTAGCATCCCACACAAACGAATGCTCCACATGCGGGTTTCACATGCCACCAACTCCACATTTTCAAGCAACTTTAGCGCCACAGGTTTTTTTAGATAGCCCTCAATGCTAAGGCTCTAGACGCAAATATTGGTGTGAGAGCTAATTCAATCAAGGAAACACTGCATGTTGGTGAAGGGCATATTGAAGAAGGATCAGCCGAGTGGTTCTTGTGGGAGAACAACTCCATTTGGCTCACTAACTTCACACACCATCAGGCTTCCAAGCAGCTCTCAAGGAAACTCAGTTTTCACACTCTATGCTTAGTGCCCTTTGAGTGCATTATCTAGGAATGAACCTGGTAGAGCATCCCACACAAACGAATGCTCCACATGCGGGTTTCACATGCCACCAACTCCACATTCACAGGCAACTTCAGCGCCACAGCCATTTTCAGATAGCCCTCAATGCAAAGGCTCTAGACGCAAATATTGGTGTGAGAGCTAATTCAATCAAGGAAATACTGCATGTTGGTGAAGGGCATATTGAAGAAGGATCAGCCGAGTGGTTCTTGTGGGAGAACAACTCCATTTGGCTCACTAACTTCACACACCATGAGGCTTCCAAGCAGCTCTCAAGGAAACTCAGTTTTCACACTCTATGCTTAGTGCCCTTTGAGTGCATTATCTAGGAATGAACCTGGTAGAGCATCCCACACAAACGAATGCTCCACATGCGGGTTTCACATGCCACCAACTCCACATTCACAGGCAACTTCAGCGCCACAGCCGCTTTCAGATAGCCCTCAATGCAAGGGCTCTAGACGCAAATATTGGTGTGAGAGCTAATTCAATCAAGGAAACACTGCATGTTGGTCAAGGGCATATTGAAGAAGGATCAGCCGAGTGGTTCTTGTGGGAGAACAACTCCATTTGGCTCACTAACTTCACACACCATGAGGCTTCCAAGCAGCTCTCAAGGAAACTCAGTTTTCACACACTATGCTTAGTGCCCTTTGAGTGCATTATCTAGGAATGAACCTGGTAGAGCATCCCACACAAACGAATGCTCCACATGCGGGTTTCACATGCCACCAACTCCACATTCACAGGCAACTTCAGCGCCACAGCCATTTTCAGATAGCCCTCAATGCAAAGGCTCTAGACGCAAATATTGGTGTGAGAGCTAATTCAATCAAGGAAACACTGCATGTTGGTGAAGGGCATATTGAAGAAGGATCAGCCGAGTGGTTCTTGTGGGAGAACAACTCCATTTGGCTCACTAACTTCACACACCATCAGGCTTCCAAGCAGCTCTCAAGGAAACTCAGTTTTCACACTCTATGATTAGTGCCCTTTGAGTGCCTAGGACTGAAATGAAGCTTGGTGAGCATCCGACACAAACGAATGCTCCACATGCGGGTTTCACATGCCACCAACTCCACATTCACAGGCAACTTCAGCGCCACAGCCGCTTTCAGATAGCCCTCAATGCAAAGGCTCTAGACGCAAATATTGGTGTGAGAGCTAATTCAATCAAGGAAACACTGCATGTTGGTGAAGGGCATATTGAAGAAGGATCAGCCGAGTGGTTCTTGTGGGAGAACAACTCCATTTGGCTCACTAACTTCACAGACCATTAGGCTTCCAAGCAGCTCTCAAGGAAACTCAGTTTTCACACTCTATGCTTAGTGCCCTTTGAGTGCATTATCTAGGAATGAACCTCGTAGAGCATCCCACACAAACGAATGCTCCACATGCGGGTTTCACATGCCACCAACTCCACATTCACAGGCAACTTCAGCGCCACAGCCATTTTCAGATAGCCCTCAATGCAAAGGCTCTAGACGCAAATATTGGTGTGAGAGCTAATTCAATCAAGGAAACACTGCATGTTGGTGAAGGGCATATTGAAGAAGGATCAGCCGAGTGGTTCTTGTGGGAGAACAACTCCATTTGGCTCACTAACTTCACACACCATGAGGCTTCCAAGCAGCTCTCAAGGAAACTCAGTTTTCACACTCTATGCTTAGTGCCCTATGAGTGCATTATCTAGGAATGAACCTGGTAGTCCATCCCACACAAACGAATGCTCCACATGCGGGTTTCACATGCCACCAACTCCACATTCACAGGCAACTTCAGCGCCACAGCCGTTTTCAGATAGCCCTCAATGCAAAGGCTCTAGACGCAAATATAGGTGTGAGAGCTAATTCAATCAAGGAAACACTGCATGTTGGTGAAGGGCATATTGAAGAAGGATCAGCCGAGCGGTTCTTGTGGGAGAACAACTCCATTTGGCTCACTAACTTCACACACCATCAGGCTTCCAAGCAGCTCTCAAGAAAACTCAGTTTTCACACTCTATGATTAGTGCCCTTTGTGTGCCTAGGACTGAAATGAATCTTGGTGAGCATCCCACACAAACGAATGCTCCACATGCGGGTTTCACATGCCACCAACTCCACATTCACAGGCAACTTCAGCGCCACAGCCGTTTTCAGATAGCCCTCAATGCAAAGGCTCTAGAAGCAAATATTGGTGTGAGAGCTAATTCAATCAAGGAAACACTGCATGTTGGTGAAGGGCATATTGAAGAAGGATCAGCCGAGTGGTTCTTGTGGGAGAACAACTCCATTTGGCACACTAACTTCACACAATGAGGCTTCCAAGCAGCTCTCAAGGAAACTCAGTTTTCACACTCTATGCTTAGTGCCCTTTGAGTGCATTATCTAGGAATGAACCTGGTAGTGCATCCCACACAAACGAATGCTCCACATGCGGGTTTCACATGCCACCAACTCCACATTCACAGGCAACTTCAGCGCCACAGCCGCTTTCAGATAGCCCTCAATGCAAGGGCTCTAGATGCAAATATTGGTGTGAGAGCTAATTCAATCAAGGAAACACTGCATGTTGGTGAAGGGCATATTGAAGAAGGATCAGCCGAGTGGTTCTTGTGGGAGAACAACTCCATTTGGCTCACTAACTTCACACACCATCAGGCTTCCAAGCATCTCTCAAGGAAACTCAGTTTTCACACTCTATGCTTAGTGCCCTTTGAGTGCATTATCTAGGAATGAACCTGGTAGAGCATCCCACACAAACGAATGCTCCACATGCGGGTTTCACATGCCACCAACTCCACATTCACAGGCAACTTCAGCGCCACAGCCGTTTTCAGATAGCCCTCAATGCAAAGGCTCTAGACGCAAATATTGGTGTGAGAGCTAATTCAATCAAGGAAACACTGCATGTTGGTGAAGGGCATAGTGAAGAAGGATCAGCCGAGTGGTTCTTGTGGGAGAACAACTCCATTTGGCTCACTAACTTCACACACCATCAGGCTTCCAAGCAGCTCTCAAGGAAACTCAGTTTTTGCACTCTATGCTTAGTGCCCTTTGAGTGCATTATCTAGGAATGAACCTGGTAGAGCATCCCACACAAACGAATGCTCCACATGCGGGTTTCACATGCCACCAACTCCACATTCAGAGGCAACTTCAGCGCCACAGCCATTTTCAGATAGCCCTCAATGCAAAGGCTCTAGACGCAAATATTGGTGTGAGAGCTAATTCAATCAAGGAAACACTGCATGTTGGTGAAGGGCATATTGAAGAAGGATCAGCCGAGTGGTTCTTGTGGGAGAACAACTCCATTTGGCTCACTAACTTCACACACAATCAGGCTTCCAAGCAGCTCTCAAGGAAACTCAGTTTTCACACTCTATGCTTAGTGCCCTTTGTGTGCCTAGGACTGAAATGAAGCTTGGTTAGCATCCCACACAAACGAATGCTCCACATGCGGGTTTCACATGCCACCAACTCCACATTTTCAAACAACTTCTGCGCCACAGGTTTTTTTAGATAGCCCTCAATGCAAAGGCTCTAGACGCAAATATTGGTGTGAGAGCTAATTCAATCAAGGAAACACTGCATGTTGGTGAAGGGCATATTGAAGAAGGATCAGCCGAGTGGTTCTTGTGGGAGAACAACTCCATTTGGCTCACTAACTTCACACACCATCAGGCTTCCAAGCAGCTCTCAAGGAAACTCAGTTTTCACACTCTATGCTTAGTGCCCTTTCACTGCATTATCTAGGAATGAACCTGGTAGAGCATCCCACACAAACGAATGCTCCACATGCGGGTTTCACATGCCACCAACTCCACATTCACAGGCAACTTCAGCGCCACAGCCGTTTTCAGATAGCCCTCAATGCAAAGGCTCTAGACGCAAATATTGGTGTGAGAGCTAATTCAATCAAGGAAACAGTGTATGTTGGTGAAGGGCATATTGAAGAAGGATCAGCCGAGTGGTTCTTGTGGGAGAACAACTCCATTTGGCTCACTAACTTCACACACCATCAGGATTCCAAGCAGCTCTCAAGGAAACTCAGTTTTCACACTCTATGCTTAGTGCCCTTTGAGTACATTATCTAGGAATGAACCTGGTAGAGCATCCCACACAAACGAATGTTCCACATGCGGGTTTCACATGCCACCAACTCCACATTCACAGGCAACTTCAGCGCCACAGCCGCTTTCAGATAGCCCTCAATGCAAGGGCTCTAGACGCAAATATTGGTGTGAGAGCTAATTCAATCAAGGAAACACTGCATGTTGGTGAAGGGCATATTGAAGAAGGATCAGCCGAGTGGTTCTTGTGGGAGAACAACTTCATTTGGCTCACTAACTTCACACACCATCAGGCTTCCAAGCAGCTCTCAAGGAAACTCAGTTTTCACACTCTATGCTTAGTGCCATTTGAGTGCATTATCTAGGAATGAACCTGGTAGAGCATCCCACACAAACGAATGCTCCACATGCGGGTTTCACATGCCACCAACTTCACATTCACAGGCAACTTCAGCGCCACAGCCGCTTTCAGATAGCCCTCAATGCAAAGGCTCTAGACGCAAATATTGGTGTGAGAGCTAATTCAATCAAGGAAACACTGCATGTTGGTGAAGGGCATATTGAAGAAGGATCAGCCGAGTGGTTCTTGTGGGAGAACAACTCCATTTGGCTCACTAACTTCACACACCATCAGGCTTCCAAGCAGCTCTCAAGGAAACTCAGTTTTCACACTCTATGATTAGTGCCCTTTGAGTGCCTAGGACTGAAATGAAGCTTGGTGAGCATCCCACACAAACGAATGCTCCACATGCGGGTTTCACATGCCACCAACTCCACATTCACAGGCAACTTCAGCGCCACAGCCATTTTCAGATAGCCCTCAATGCAAAGGCTCTAGACGCAAATATTGGTGTGAGAGCTAATTCAATCAAGGAAACACTGCATGTTGGTGAAGGGCATATTGAAGAAGGATCAGCCGAGTGGTTCTTGTGGGAGAACAACTCCATTTGGCTCACTAACTTCACACACCATCAGGCTTCCAAGCAGCTCTCAAGGAAACTCAGTTTTCACACTCTATGCTTAGTGCCCTTTGAGTGCATTATCTAGGAATGAACCTGGTAGAGCATCCCACACAAACGAATGCTCCACATGCGGGTTTCACATGCCACCAACTTCACATTCACAGGCAACTTCAGCGCCACAGCCGCTTTCAGATAGCCCTCAATGCAAAGGCTCTAGACGCAAATATTGGTGTGAGAGCTAATTCAATCAAATAAACACTGCATGTTGGTGAAGGGCATATTGAAGAAGGATCAGCCGAGTGGTTCTTGTGCGAGAACAACTCCATTTGGCTCACTAACTTCACACACCATCAGGCTTCCAAGCAGCTCTCAAGGAAACTCAGTTTTCACACTCTATGATTAGTGTCCTTTGAGTGCCTAGGACTGAAATGAAGCTTGGTGAGCATCCCACACAAACGAATGCTCCACATGCGGGTTTCACATGCCACCAACTCCACATTCACAGGCAACTTCAGCGCCACAGCCATTTTCAGATAGCCCTCAATGCAAAGGCTCTAGACGCAAATATTGGTGTGAGAGCTAATTCAATCAAGGAAACACTGCATGTTGGTGAAGGGCATATTGAAGAAGGATCAGCCGAGTGGTTCTTGTGGGAGAACAACTCCATTTGGCTCACTAACTTCACACACCATCAGGCTTCCAAGCAGCTCTCAAGGAAACTCAGTTTTCACACTCTATGCTTAGTGCCCTTTGTGTGCCTAGGACTGAAATGAAGCTTGGTTAGCATTCCACACAAACGAATGCTCCACATGCGGGTTTCACATGCCACCAACTCCACATTTTCAAACAACTTCTGCGCCACAGGTTTTTTTAGATAGCCCTCAATGCAAAGGCTCTAGACGCAAATATTGGTGTGAGAGCTAATTCAATCAAGGAAACAGTGCATGTTGGTGAAGGGCATATTGAAGAAGGATCAGCCGAGTGGTTCTTGTGGGAGAACAACTCCATTTGGCTCACTAACTTCACACACCATCAGGCTTCCAAGCAGCTCTCAAGGAAACTCAGTTTTCACACTCTATGCTTAGTGCCCTTTGAGTGCATTATCTAGGAATGAACCTGGTAGAGCATCCCACACAAACGAATGCTCCACATGCGGGTTTCACATGCCACCAACTCCACATTCACAGGCAACTTCAGCGCCACAGCCGTTTTCAGATAGCCCTCAATGCAAAGGCTCTAGACGCAAATATTGGTGTGAGAGCTAATTCAATCAAGGAAACACTGCATGTTGGTGAAGGGCATATTGAAGAAGGATCAGCCGAGTGGTTCTTGTGGGAGAACAACTCCATTTGGCTCACTAACTTCACACACCATCAGGCTTCCAAGCAGCTCTCAAGGAAACTCAGTTTTCACACTCTATGATTAGTGCCCTTTGAGTGCCTAGGACTGAAATGAAGCTTGGTGAGCATCCCACACAAACGAATGCTCCACATGCGGGTTTCACATGCCACCAACTCCACATTCACAGGCAACTTCAGCGCCACAGCCATTTTCAGATAGCCCTCAATGCAAAGGCTCTAGACGCAAATATTGGTGTGAGAGCTAATTCAATCAAGGAAACACTGCATGTTGGTGAAGGGCATATTGAAGAAGGATCAGCCGAGTGGTTCTTGTGGGAGAACAACTCCATTTGGCTCACTAACTTCACACACCATCAGGCTTCCAAGCAGCTCTCAAGGAAACTCAGTTTTCACACTCTATGCTTAGTGCCCTTTGAGTGCATTATCTAGGAATGAACCTGGTAGAGCATCACACACAAACGAATGCTCCACATGCGGGTTTCACATGCCACCAACTCCACATTCACAGGCAACTTCAGCGCCACAGCCGTTTTCAGATAGCCCTCAATGCAAAGGCTCTAGACGCAAATATTGGTGTGAGAGCTAATTCAATCAAGGAAACACTGCATGTTGGTGAAGGGCATATTGAAGAAGGATCAGCCGAGTGGTTCTTGTGGGAGAACAACTCCATTTGGCTCACTAACTTCACACACCATCAGGCTTCCAAGCAACTCTCAAGGAAACTCAGTTTTCACACTCTATGCTTAGTGCCCTTTGTGTGCCTAGGACTGAAATGAAGCTTATTTAGCATCCCACACAAACGAATGCTCCACATGCGGGTTTCACATGCCACCAACTCCACATTTTCAAGCAACTTCTGCGCCACAGGTTTTTTTAGATAGCCCTCAATGCAAAGGCTCTAGACGCAAATATTGGTGTGAGAGCTAATTCAATCAAGGAAACACTGCATGTTGGTGAAGGGCATATTGAAGAAGGATCAGCCGAGTGGTTCTTGTGGGAGAACAACTCCATTTGGCTCACTAACTTCACACACCATCAGGCTTCCAAGCAGCTCTCAACGAAACTCAGTTTTCACACTCTATGCTTAGTGCCCTTTGAGTGCATTATCTAGGAATGAACCTGGTAGAGCATCACACACAAACGAATGCTCCACATGCGGGTTTCACATGCCACCAACTTCACATTAACAGGCAACTTCAGCGCCACAGCCGTTTTCAGATAGCCCTCAATGCAAAGGCTCTAGACGCAAATATTGGTGTGAGAGCTAATTCAATCAAGGAAACACTGCATGTTGGTGAAGGGCATATTGAAGAAGGATCAGCCGAGTGGTTCTTGTGGGAGAACAACTCCATTTGGCTCACTAACTTCACACACCATCAGGCTTCCAAGCAGCTCTCAAGGAAACTCAGTTTTCACACTCTATGCTTAGTGCCCTTTGAGTGCATTATCTAGGAATGAACCTGGTAGAGCATCACACACAAACGAATGCTCCACATGCGGGTTTCACATGCCACCAACTTCACATTCACAGGCAACTTCAGCGCCACAGCCGCTTTCAGATAGCCCTCAATGCAAAGGCTCTAGACGCAAATATTGGTGTGAGAGCTAATTCAATCAAGGAAACACTGCATGTTGGTGAAGGGCATATTGAAGAAGGATCAGCCGAGTGGTTCTTGTGGGAGAACAACTCCATTTGGCTCACTAACTTCACACACCATGAGGCTTCCAAGCAGCTCTCAAGGAAACTCAGTTTTCACACTCTATGCTTAGTGCCCTTTGAGTGCCTAGGACTGAAATGAAGCTTGGTGAGCATCCCACACAAACGAATGCTCCACATGCGGGTTTCACATGCCACCAACTCCACATTCACAGGCAACTTCAGCGCCACAGCCGTTTGCAGATAGCCCTCAATGCAAAGGCTCTAGACGCAAATATTGGTGTGAGAGCTAATTCAATCAAGGAAACACTGCATGTTGGTGAAGGGCATATTGAAGAAGGATCAGCCGAGTGGTTCTTGTGGGAGAACAACTCCATTTGGCTCACTAACTTCACACACCATCAGGCTTCCAAGCAGCTCTCAAGGAAACTCAGTTTTCACACTCTATGATTAGTGCCCTTTGAGTGCCTAGGACTGAAATGAAGCTTGGTGAGCACCCCACACAAATGAATGCTCCACATGCGGTTTTCACATGCCACCAACTCCACATTCACAGGCAACTTCAGCGCCACAGCCGTTTTCAGATAGCCCTCAATGCAAAGGCTCTAGACGCAAATATTGGTGTGAGAGCTAATTCAATCAAGGAAACACTGCATGTTGGTGAAGGGCATATTGAAGAAGGATCAGCCGAGTGGTTCTTGTGGGAGAACAACTCCATTTGGCTCACTAACTTCATACACCATCAGGCTTCCAAGCAGCTCTCAAGGAAACTCAGTTTTCACACTCTATGCTTAGTGCCCTTTCACTGCATTATCTAGGAATGAACCTGGTAGAGCATCCCACACAAACGAATGCTCCACATGCGGGTTTCACATGCCACCAACTCCACATTCACAGGCAACTTCAGCGCCACAGCCGCTTTCAGATAGCCCTCAATGCAAAGGCTCTAGACGCAAATATTGGTGTGAGAGCTAATTCAATCAAGGAAACACTGCATGTTGGTGAAGGGCATATTGAAGAAGGATCAGCCGAGTGGTTCTTGTGGGAGAACAACTCCATTTGGCTCACTAACTTCACACACCATCAGGCTTCCAAGCAGCTCTCAAGGAAACTCAGTTTTCACACTCTATGCTTAGTGCCCTTTGAGTGCCAAGGACTGAAATGAAGCCTGGTGAGCATCCCACACAAACGAATGCTCCACATGCGGGTTTCACATGCCACCAACTCCACATTCAGAGGCAACTTCAGCGCCACAGCCGTTTTCAGATAGCCCTCAATGCAAAGGCTCTAGACGCAAATATTGGTGTGAGAGCTAATTCAATCAAGGAAACACTGCATGTTGGTGAAGGGCATATTGAAGAAGGATCAGCCGAGTGGTTCTTGTGGGTGAACAACTCCATTTGGCTCACTAACTTCATACACCATCAGGCTTCCAAGCAGCTCTCAAGGAAACTCAGTTTTCACACTCTATGCTTAGTGCCCTTTGAGTGCATTATCTAGGTATGAACCTGGTAGAGCATCCCACACAAACGAATGCTCCACATGCGGGTTTCACATGCCATCAACACCACATTCAAAGGCAACTTCAGCGCCACAGCCGTTTTCAGATAGCCCTCAATGCAAAGGCTCTAGACGCAAATATTGGTGTGAGAGCTAATTCAATCAAGGAAACACTGCATGTTGGTGAAGGGCATATTGAAGAAGGATCAGCCGAGTGGTTCTTGTGGGAGAACAACTCCATTTGGCTCACTAACTTCACACACCATGAGGCTTCCAAGCAGCTCTCAAGGAAACTCAGTTTTCACACTCTATGCTTAGTGCCCTTTGAGTGCCTAGGACTGAAATGAAGCTTGGTGAGCATCCCACACAAACGAATGCTCCACATGCGGGTTTCACATGCCACCAACTCCACATTCACAGGCAACTTCAGCGCCACAGCCGTTTGCAGATAGCCCTCAATGCAAAGGCTCTAGACGCAAATATTGGTGTGAGAGCTAATTCAATCAAGGAAACACTGCATGTTGGTGAAGGGCATATTGAAGAAGGATCAGCCGAGTGGTTCTTGTGGGAGAACAACTCCATTTGGCTCACTAACTTCACACACCATCAGGCTTCCAAGCAGCTCTCAAGGAAACTCAGTTTTCACACTCTATGCTTAGTGCCCTTTGAGTGCCTAGGACTGAAATGAAGCTTGGTGAGCACCCCACACAAATGAATGCTCCACATGCGGTTTTCACATGCCACCAACTCCACATTCACAGGCAACTTCAGCGCCACAGCCGTTTTCAGATAGCCCTCAATGCAAAGGCTCTAGACGCAAATATTGGTGTGAGAGCTAATTCAATCAAGGAAACACTGCATGTTGGTGAAGGGCATATTGAAGAAGGATCAGCCGAGTGGTTCTTGTGGGAGAACAACTCCATTTGGCTCACTAACTTCACACACCATCAGGCTTCCAAGCAGCTCTCAAGGAAACTCAGTTTTCACACTCTATGCTTAGTGCCCTTTGAGTGCATTATCTAGGAATGAACCTGGTAGAGCATCCCACACAAACGAATGCTCCACATGCGGGTTTCACATGCCACCAACTCCACATTCACAGGCAACTTCAGCGCCACAGCCGTTTTCAGATAGCCCTCAATGCAAAGGCTCTAGACGCAAATATTGGTGTGAGAGCTAATTCAATCAAGGAAACACTGCATGTTGGTGAAGGGCATATTGAAGAAGGATCAGCCGAGTGGTTCTTGTGGGAGAACAACTCCATTTGGCTCACTAACTTCACACACCATCAGGCTTCCAAGCAGCTCTCAAGGAAACTCAGTTTTCACACTCTATGCTTAGTGCCCTTTGAGTGCATTATCTAGGAATGAACCTGGTAGAGCATCCCACACAAACGAATGCTCCACATGCGGGTTTCACATGCCACCAACTCCACATTCACAGGCAACTTCAGCGCCACAGCCGCTTTCAGATAGCCCTCAATGCAAGGGCTCTAGACGCAAATATTGGTGTGAGAGCTAATTCAATCAAGGAAACACTGCATGTTGGTGAAGGGCATATTGAAGAAGGATCAGCCGAGTGGTTCTTGTGGGAGAACAACTCCATTTGGCGCACTAACTTCACACACCATCAGGCTTCCAAGCAGCTCTCAAGGAAACTCAGTTTTCACACTCTATGATTAGTGCCCTTTGTGTGCCTAGGACTGAAATGAAGCTTGGTGAGCATCCCACACAAACGAATGCTCCACATGCGGGTTTCACATGCCACCAACTCCACATTCACAGGCAACTTCAGCGCCACAGCTGTTTTCAGATAGCCCTCAATGCAAAGGCTCTAGAGGCAAATATTGGTGTGAGAGCTAATTCAATCAAGGAAACACTGCATGTTGGTGAAGGGCATATTGAAGAAGGATCAGCCGAGTGGTTCTTGTGGGAGAACAACTCCATTTGGCGCACTAACTTCACACACCATCAGGCTTCCAAGCAGCTCTCAAGGAAACTCAGTTTTCACACTCTATGCTTAGTGCCCTTTGAGTGCATTATCTAGGAATGAACCTGGTAGAGCATCCCACACAAACGAATGCTCCACATGCGGGTTTCACATGCCACCAACTCCACATTTTCACACAACTTCAGCGCCACAGCCGTTTTCAGATAGCCCTCAATGCAAAGGCTCTAGACGCAAATATTGGTGTGAGAGCTAATTCAATCAAGGAAACACTGCATGTTGGTGAAGGGCATATTGAAGAAGGATCAGCCGAGTGGTTCTTGTGGGAGAACAACTCCATTTGGCGCACTAACTTCACACACCATCAGGCTTCCAAGCAGCTCTCAAGGAAACTCAGTTTTCACACTCTATGCTTAGTGCCCTTTGAGTGCATTATCTAGGAATGAACCTGGTAGAGCATCCCACACAAACGAATGCTCCACATGCGGGTTTCACATGCCACCAACTCCACATTCACAGGCAACTTCAGCGCCACAGCCGTTTTCAGATAGCCCTCAATGCAAAGGCTCTAGACGCAAATATTGGTGTGAGAGCTAATTCAATCAAGGAAACACTGCATGTTGGTGAAGGGCATATTGAAGAAGGATCAGCCGAGTGGTTCTTGTGGGAGAACAACTCCATTTGGCTCACTAACTTCACACACCATCAGGCTTACAAGCAGCTCTCAAGGAAACTCAGTTTTCACACTCTATGCTTAGTGCCCTTTGAGTGCCTAGGACTGAAATGAAGCTTGGTGAGCATCCGACACAAACGAATGCTCCACATGCGGGTTTCACATGCCACCAACTCCACATTCACAGGCAACTTCAGCGCCACAGCCGTTTTCAGATAGCCCTCAATGCAAAGGATCTAGACGAAAATATTGGTGTGAGAGCTAATTCAATCAAGGAAACACTGCATGTTGGTGAAGGGCATATTGAAGAAGGATCAACCAAGTGGTCCTTGTGGGAGAACAACTCCATTTGGCTCACTAACTTCACACACCATCAGGCTTCCAAGCAGCTCTCAAGGAAACTCAGTTTTCACACTCTATGCTTAGTGCCCTTTGAGTGCATTATCTAGGAATGAATCTAGTAGAGCATCCCACACAAACGAATGCTCCACATGCGGGTTTCACATGCCACCAACTCCACATTCACAGGCAACGTCAGCGCCACAGCCGTTTTCAGGTAGCCCTCAATGCAAAGGCTCTAGACGCAAATATTGGTGTGAGAGCTAATTCAATCAAGGAAACAGTGTATGTTGGTGAAGGGCATATTGAAGAAGGATCAGCCGAGTGGTTCTTGTGGGAGAACAACTCCATTTGGCTCACTAACTTCACACACCATCAGGCTCCAAGCAGCTCTCAAGGAAACTCAGTTTTCACACACTATGCTTAGTGCCCCTTGTGTGCCTTGGACTGAAATGAAACTTGGTGAGCATCCCACACAAACGAATGCTCCACATGCGGGTTTCACATGCCACCAACTCCACATTCTCAGGCAACTTCAGCGCCACAGCCGTTTTCAGATAGCCCTCAATGCAAAGGCTCTAGACGCAAATATTGGTGTGAGAGCTAATTCAATCAAGGAAACACTGCATGTTGGTGAAGGGCATATTGAAGAAGGATCAGCCGAGTGGTTCTTGTGGGAGAACAACTCCATTTGGCTCACTAACTTCACACACCATCAGGCTTCCAAGCAGCTCTCAAGGAAACTCAGTTTTCACACTCTATGCTTAGTGCCCTTTGAGTGCATTATCTAGGAATGAACCTGGTAGAGCATCCCACACAAACGAATGCTCCACATGCGGGTTTCACATGCCACCAACTCCACATTCTCAGGCAACTTCAGAGCCACTGCCGTTTGCAGATAGCCCTCAATGCAAAGGCTCTAGACGCAAATATTGGTGTGAGAGCTAATTCAATCAAGGAAACACTGCATGTTGGTGAAGAGCATATTGAAGAAGGATCAGCCGAGTGGTTCTTGTGCGAGAACAACTCCATTTGGCTCACTAACTTCACACACCATCAGGCTTCCAAGCAGCTCTCAAGGAAACTCAGTTTTCACACTCTATGCTTAGTGCCCTTTGAGTGCCTAGGACTGAAATGAAGCTTGGTGAGCATCCCACACAAACGAATGCTCCACATGCGGGTTTCACATGCCACCAACTCCACATTCTCAGGCAACTTCAGCGCCACAGCTGTTTTCAGATAGCCCTCAATGCAAAGGCTCTAGACGCAAATATTGGTGTGAGAGCTAATTCAATCAAGGAAACACTGCATGTTGGTGAAGGGCATATTGAAGAAGGATCAGCCGAGTGGTTCTTGTGGGAGAACAACTCCATTTGGCTCACTAACTTCACACACCATCAGGCTTCCAAGCAGCTCTCAAGGAAACTCAGTTTTCACACTCTATGCTTAGTGCCCTTTGAGTGCATTATCTAGGAATGAACCTGGTAGAGCATCACACACAAACGAATGCTCCACATGCGGGTTTCACATGCCACCAACTCCACATTCACAGGCAACTTCAGCGCCACAGCCGCTTTCAGATAGCCCTCAATGCAAGGGCTCTAGACGCAAATATTGGTGTGAGAGCTAATTCAATCAAGGAAACACTGCATGTTGGTGAAGGGCATATTGAAGAAGGATCAGCCGAGTGGTTCTTGTGGGAGAACAACTCCATTTGGCTCACTAACTTCACACACCATCAGGCTTCCAAGCAGCTCTCAAGGAAACTCAGTTTTCACACTCTATGCTTAGTGCCCTTTGAGTGCCTAGGACTGAAATGAAGCTTGGTGAGCATCCGACACAAACGAATGCTCCACATGCGGGTTTCACATGCCACCAACTCCACATTCACAGGCAACTTCAGCGCCACAGCCGTTTTCAGATAGCCCTCAATGCAAAGGCTCTAGACGAAAATATTGGTGTGAGAGCTAATTCAATCAAGGAAACACTGCATGTTGGTGAAGGGCATATTGAAGAAGGATCAACCAAGTGGTCCTTGTGGGAGAACAACTCCATTTGGCTCACTAACTTCACACACCATCAGGCTTCCAAGCAGCTCTCAAGGAAACTCAGTTTTCACACTCTATGCTTAGTGCCCTTTGAGTGCATTATCTAGGAATGAATCTAGTAGAGCATCCCACACAAACGAATGCTCCACATGCGGGTTTCACATGCCACCAACTCCACATTCACAGGCAACGTCAGCGCCACAGCCATTTTCAGATAGCCCTCAATGCAAAGGCTCTAGACGCAAATATTGGTGTGAGAGCTAATTCAATCAAGGAAACACTGCATGTTGGTGAAGGGCATATTGAAGAAGGATCAGCCGAGTGGTTCTTGTGGGAGAACAACTCCATTTGGCTCACTAACTTCACACACCATCAGGCTTCCAAGCAGCTCTCAAGGAAACTCAGTTTTCACACTCTATGCTTAGTGCCCTTTGAGTGCATTATCTAGGAATGAACCTGGTAGAGCATCCCACACAAACGAATGCTCCACATGCGGGTTTCACATGCCACCAACTCCACATTCTCAGGCAACTTCAGAGCCACTGCCGTTTGCAGATAGCCCTCAATGCAAAGGCTCTAGACGCAAATATTGGTGTGAGAGCTAATTAAATCAAGGAAACACTGCATGTTGGTGAAGAGCATATTGAAGAAGGATCAGCCGAGTGGTTCTTGTGCGAGAACAACTCCATTTGGCTCACTAACTTCACACACCATCAGGCTTCCAAGCAGCTCTCAAGGAAACTCAGTTTTCACACTCTATGCTTAGTGCCCTTTGAGTGCCTAGGACTGAAATGAAGCTTGGTGAGCATCCCACACAAACGAATGCTCCACATGCGGGTTTCACATGCCACCAACTCCACATTCACAGGCAACTTCAGCGCCACAGCTGTTTTCAGATAGCCCTCAATGCAAAGGCTCTAGACGCAAATATTGGTGTGAGAGCTAATTCAATCAAGGAAACACTGCATGTTGGTGAAGGGCATATTGAAGAAGGATCAGCCGAGTGGTTCTTGTGGGAGAACAACTCCATTTGGCTCACTAACTTCACACACCATCAGGCTTCCAAGCAGCTCTCAAGGAAACTCAGTTTTCACACTCTATGCTTAGTGCCCTTTGAGTGCATTATCTAGGAATGAACCTGGTAGAGCATCACACACAAACGAATGCTCCACATGCGGGTTTCACATGCCACCAACTCCACATTCACAGGCAACTTCAGCGCCACAGCCGCTTTCAGATAGCCCTCAATGCAAGGGCTCTAGACGCAAATATTGGTGTGAGAGCTAATTCAATCAAGGAAACACTGCATGTTGGTGAAGGGCATATTGAAGAAGGATCAGCCGAGTGGTTCTTGTGGGAGAACAACTCCATTTGGCTCACTAACTTCACACACCATCAGGCTTCCAAGCAGCTCTCAAGGAAACTCAGTTTTCACACTCTATGATTAGTGCCCTTTGAGTGCCTAGGACTGAAATGAAGCTTGGTGAGCATCCCACACAAACGAATGCTCCACATGCAGGTTTCACATGCCACCAACTCCACATTCACAGGCAACTTCAGCGCCACAGCCGTTTTCAGATAGCCCTCAATGCAAAGGCTCTAGACGCAAATATTGGTGTGAGAGCTAATTCAATCAAGGAAACACTGCATGTTGGTGAAGGGCATATTGAAGAAGGATCAGCCGAGTGGTTCTTGTGGGAGAACAACTCCATTTGGCTCACTAACTTCACACACCATCAGGCTTCCAAGCAGCTCTCAAGGAAACTCAGTTTCCACACTCTATGCTTAGTGCCCTTTGTGTGCCTAGGACTGAAATGAAGCTTGGTGAGCATCCGACACAAACGAATGCTCCACATGCGGGTTTCACATGCCACCAACTCCACATTCACAGGCAACTTCAGCGCCACAGCCGTTTTCAGATAGCCCTCAATGCAAAGGCTCTAGACGCAAATATTGGTGTGAGAGCTAATTCAATCAAGGAAACACTGCATGTTGGTGAAGGGCATATTGAAGAAGGATCAGCCGAGTGGTTCTTGTGGGAGAACAACTCAATGTGGCTCACTAACTTCACACACCATCAGGCTTCCAAGCAGCTCTCAAGGAAACTCAGTTTTCACACTCTATGCTTAGTGCCCTTTGAGTGCATTATCTAGGAATGAATCTAGTAGAGCATCCCACACAAACGAATGCTCCACATGCGGGTTTCACATGCCACCAACTCCACATTCACAGGCAACGTCAGCGCCACAGCCGTTTTCAGGTAGCCCTCAATGCAAAGGCTCTAGACGCAAATATTGGTGTGAGAGCTAATTCAATCAAGGAAACAGTGTATGTTGGTGAAGGGCATATTGAAGAAGGATCAGCCGAGTGGTTCTTGTGGGAGAACAACTCCATTTGGCTCACTAACTTCACACACCATCAGGCTCCAAGCAGCTCTCAAGGAAACTCAGTTTTCACACACTATGCTTAGTGCCCCTTGTGTGCCTTGGACTGAAATGAAACTTGGTGAGCATCCCACACAAACGAATGCTCCACATGCGGGTTTCACATGCCACCAACTCCACATTCTCAGGCAACTTCAGCGCCACAGCCGCTTTCAGATAGCCCTCAATGCAAAGGCTCTAGACGCAAATATTGGTGTGAGAGCTAATTCAATCAAGGAAACACTGCATGTTGGTGAAGGGCATATTGAAGAAGGATCAGCCGAGTGGTTCTTGTGGGAGAACAACTCCATTTGGCTCACTAACTTCACACACCATCAGGCTTCCAAGCAGCTCTCAAGGAAACTCAGTTTTCACACTCTATGCTTAGTGCCCTTTGAGTGCATTATCTAGGAATGAACCTGGTAGAGCATCCCACACAAACGAATGCTCCACATGCGGGTTTCACATGCCACCAACTCCACATTCTCAGGCAACTTCAGAGCCACTGCCGTTTGCAGATAGCCCTCAATGCAAAGGCTCTAGACGCAAATATTGGTGTGAGAGCTAATTAAATCAAGGAAACACTTCATGTTGGTGAAGAGCATATTGAAGAAGGATCAGCCGAGTGGTTCTTGTGCGAGAACAACTCCATTTGGCTCACTAACTTCACACACCATCAGGCTTCCAAGCAGCTCTCAAGGAAACTCAGTTTTCACACTCTATGCTTAGTGCCCTTTGAGTGCCTAGGACTGAAATGAAGCTTGGTGAGCATCCCACACAAACGAATGCTCCACATGCGGGTTTCACATGCCACCAACTCCACATTCACAGGCAACTTCAGCGCCACAGCTGTTTTCAGATAGCCCTCAATGCAAAGGCTCTAGACGCAAATATTGGTGTGAGAGCTAATTCAATCAAGGAAACACTGCATGTTGGTGAAGGGCATATTGAAGAAGGATCAGCCGAGTGGTTCTTGTGGGAGAACAACTCCATTTGGCTCACTAACTTCACACACCATCAGGCTTCCAAGCAGCTCTCAAGGAAACTCAGTTTTCACACTCTATGCTTAGTGCCCTTTGAGTGCATTATCTAGGAATGAACCTGGTAGAGCATCACACACAAACGAATGCTCCACATGCGGGTTTCACATGACACCAACTCCACATTCACAGGCAACTTCAGCGCCACAGCCGCTTTCAGATAGCCCTCAATGCAAGGGCTCTAGACGCAAATATTGGTGTGAGAGCTAATTCAATCAAGGAAACACTGCATGTTGGTGAAGGGCATATTGAAGAAGGATCAGCCGAGTGGTTCTTGTGGGAGAACAACTCCATTTGGCTCACTAACTTCACACACCATCAGGCTTCCAAGCAGCTCTCAAGGAAACTCAGTTTTCACACTCTATGATTAGTGCCCTTTGAGTGCCTAGGACTGAAATGAAGCTTGGTGAGCATCCCACACAAACGAATGCTCCACATGCAGGTTTCACATGCCACCAACTCCACATTCACAGGCAACTTCAGCGCCACAGCCGTTTTCAGATAGCCCTCAATGCAAAGGCTCTAGACGCAAATATTGGTGTGAGAGCTAATTCAATCAAGGAAACACTGCATGTTGGTGAAGGGCATATTGAAGAAGGATCAGCCGAGTGGTTCTTGTGGGAGAACAACTCCATTTGGCTCACTAACTTCACACACCATCAGGCTTCCAAGCAGCTCTCAAGGAAACTCAGTTTTCACACTCTATGCTTAGTGCCCTTTGTGTGCCTAGGACTGAAATGAAGCTTGGTGAGCATCCGACACAAACGAATGCTCCACATGCGGGTTTCACATGCCACCAACTCCACATTCACAGGCAACTTCAGCGCCACAGCCGTTTTCAGATAGCCCTCAATGCAAAGGCTCTAGACGCAAATATTGGTGTGAGAGCTAATTCAATCAAGGAAACACTGCATGTTGGTGAAGGGCATATTGAAGAAGGATCAGCCGAGTGGTTCTTGTGGGAGAACAACTCCATTTGGCTCACTAACTTCACACACCATCAGGCTTCCAAGCAGCTCTCAAGGAAACTCAGTTTTCACACTCTATGCTTAGTGCCCTTTGAGTGCATTATCTAGGAATGAACCTGGTAGAGCATCCCACACAAACGAATGCTCCACATGCGGGTTTCACATGCCTCGAACTCCACATTCACAGGCAACTTCAGCGCCACAGCCGCTTTCAGATAGCCCTCAATGCAAGGGCTCTAGACGCAAATATTGGTGTGAGAGCTAATTCAATCAAGGAAACACTGCATGTTGGTGAAGGGCATATTGAAGAAGGATCAGCCGAGTGGTTCTTGTGGGAGAACAACTCAATGTGGCTCACTAACTTCACACACCATCAGGCTTCCAAGCAGCTCTCAAGGAAACTCAGTTTTCACACTCTATGCTTAGTGCCCTTTGAGTGCATTATCTAGGAATGAACCTGGTGAGCATCCCACACAAACGAATGCTCCACATGCGGGTTTCACATGCCACCAACTCCACATTCACAGGCAACTTCAGCGCCACAGCCGTTTTCAGATAGCCCTCAATGCAAAGGCTCTTGACGCAAATATTGGTGTGAGAGCTAATTCAATCAAGGAAACACTGCATGTTGGTGAAGGGCATATTGAAGAAGGATCAACCAAGTGGTCCTTGTGCGAGAACAACTCCATTTGGCTCACTAACTTCACACACCATCAGGCTTCCAAGCAGCTCTCAAGGAAACTCAGTTTTCACACTCTATGCTTAGTGCGCTTTGAGTGCATTATCTAGGAATGAATCTAGTAGAGCATCCCACACAAACGAATGCTCCACATGCGGGTTTCACATGCCACCAACTCCACATTCACAGGCAACGTCAGCGCCACAGCCGTTTTCAGATAGCCCTCAATGCAATGGCTCTAGACGCAAATATTGGTGTGAGAGCTAATTCAATCAAGGAAACAGTGTATGTTGGTGAAGGGCATATTGAAGAAGGATCAACCGAGTGGTTCTTGTGGGAGAACAACTCCATTTGGCTCACTAACTTCACACACCATCAGGCTCCAAGCAGCTCTCAAGGAAACTCAGTTTTCACACACTATGCTTAGTGCCCTTTGAGTGCCTAGGACTGAAATGAAGCTTGGTGAGCATCCCACACAAACGAATGCTCCACATGCGGGTTTCACATGCCACCAACTCCACATTCACAGGCAACTTCAGCGCCACAGCTGTTTTCAGATAGCCCTCAATGCAAAGGCTCTAGACGCAAATATTGGTGTGAGAGCTAATTCAATCAAGGAAACACTGCATGTTGGTGAAGGGCATATTGAAGAAGGATCAGCCGAGTGGTTCTTGTGGGAGAACAACTCCATTTGGCTCACTAACTTCACACACCATCAGGCTTCCAAGCAGCTCTCAAGGAAACTCAGTTTTCACACTCTATGCTTAGTGCCCTTTGAGTGCATTATCTAGGAATGAACCTGGTAGAGCATCCCACACAAACGAATGCTCCACATGCGGGTTTCACATGCCACCAACTCCACATTCTCAGGCAACTTCAGAGCCACTGCCGTTTGCAGATAGCCCTCAATGCAAAGGCTCTAGACGCAAATATTGGTGTGAGAGCTAATTCAATCAAGGAAACACTGCATGTTGGTGAAGAGCATATTGAAGAAGGATCAGCCGAGTGGTTCTTGTGGGAGAACAACTCCATTTGGCTCACTAACTTCACACACCATCAGGCTTCCAAGCAGCTCTCAAGGAAACTCAGTTTTCACACTCTATGCTTAGTGCCCTTTGAGTGCCTAGGACTGAAATGAAGCTTGGTGAGCATCCCACACAAACGAATGCTCCACATGCGGGTTTCACATGCCACCAACTCCACATTCACAGGCAACTTCAGCGCCACAGCCGTTTTCAGATAGCCCTCAATGCAAAGGCTCTAGACGCAAATATTGGTGTGAGAGCTAATTCAATCAAGGAAACACTGCATGTTGGTGAAGGGCATATTGAAGAAGGATCAGCCGAGTGGTTCTTGTGGGAGAACAACTCCATTTGGCTCACTAACTTCACACACCATCAGGCTTCCAAGCAGCTCTCAAGGAAACTCAGTTTTCACACTCTATGCTTAGTGCCCTTTGAGTGCATTATCTAGGAATGAACCTGGTAGAGCATCACACACAAACGAATGCTCCACATGCGGGTTTCACATGCCACCAACTCCACATTCACAGGCAACTTCAGCGCCACAGCCGCTTTCAGATAGCCCTCAATGCAAGGGCTCTAGATGCAAATATTGGTGTGAGAGCTAATTCAATCAAGGAAACACTGCATGTTGGTGAAGGGCATATTGAAGAAGGATCAGCCGAGTGGTTCTTGTGGGAGAACAACTCCATTTGGCTCACTAACTTCACACACCATCAGGCTTCCAAGCAGCTCTCAAGGAAACTCAGTTTTCACACTGTATGATTAGTGCCCTTTGAGTGCCTAGGACTGAAATGAAGCTTGGTGAGCATCCCACACAAACGAATGCTCCACATGCGGGTTTCACATGCCACCAACTCCACTTTCACAGGCAACTTCAGCGCCACAGCCGTTTTCAGATAGCCCTCAATGCAAAGGCTCTAGACGCAAATATTGGTGTGAGTGCTAATTCAATCAAGGAAACACTGCATGTTGGTGAAGGGCATATTGAAGAAGGATCAGCCGAGTGGTTCTTGTGGGAGAACAACTCCATTTGGCTCACTAACTTCACACACCATCAGGCTTCCAAGCAGCTCTCAAGGAAACTCAGTTTTCACACTCTATGCTTAGTGCCCTTTGTGTGCCTTGGATTTAAATGAAGCTTGGTGAGCATCCCACACAAACGAATGCTCCACATGCGGGTTTCACATGCCACCAACTCCACATTCTCAGGCAACTTCAGCGCCACAGCCGTTTTCAGATAGCCCTCAATGCAAAGCCTCTAGATGTAAATATTGGTGTGAGAGTTAATTCAATCAAGGAAACACTGCATATTGGTGAAGGGCATATTGAAGAAGAATCAGCCGAGTGGTCCTTGTGGGAGAACAACTCCATTTGGCTCACTAACTTCACACACATCATCAGGCTTCCAAGCAGCTCTCAAGGAAACTCAGTTTTCACACTCTATGCTTAGTGCCCTTTGAGTGCCTAGGACTGAAATGAATCTTGGTGAGCATCCCACACAAACGAATGCTCCACATGCGGGTTTCACATGCCACCAACTCCACATTCTCAAGCAACTTCAGCGCCACAGCCATTTTCAGATAGCCCTCAATGCAAAGGCTCTAGACGCAAATATTGGTGTGAGAGCTAATTCAATCAAGGAAACACTGCATGTTGGTGAAGGGCATATTGAAGAAGGATCAGCCGAGTGGTTCTTGTGGGAGAACAACTCCATTTGGCTCACTAACTTCACACACCATCAGGCTTCCAAGCAGCTCTCAAGGAAACTCAGTTTTCACACTCTATGCTTAGTGCCCTTTGAGTACATTATCTAGGAATGAATAGTAGAGCATCCCACACAAACGAATGCTCCACATGCGGGTTTCACATGCCACCAACTCCACATTCACAGGCAACTTCAGCGCCACAGCCGTTTTCAGATAGCCCTCAATGCAAAGGCTCTAGACGCAAATATTGGTGTGAGAGCTAATTCAATCAAGGAAACACTGCATGTTGGTGAAGGGCATATTGAAGAAGGATCAGCCGAGTGGTTCTTGTGGGAGAACAACTCCATTTGGCTCACTAACTTCACACACCATCAGGCTTCCAAGCAGCTCTCAAGGAAACTCAGTTTTCACACTCTATGCTTAGTGCCCTTTGAGTGCATTATCTAGGAATGAACCTGGTAGAGCATCACACACAAACGAATGCTCCACATGCGGGTTTCACATGCCACCAACTCCACATTCACAGGCAACTTCAGCGCCACAGCCGCTTTCAGATAGCCCTCAATGCAAGGGCTCTAGACGCAAATATTGGTGTGAGAGCTAATTCAATCAAGGAAACACTGCATGTTGGTGAAGGGCATATTGAAGAAGGATCAGCCGAGTGGTTCTTGTGGGAGAACAACTCCATTTGGCTCACTAACTTCACACACCATCAGGCTTCCAAGCAGCTCTCAAGGAAACTCAGTTTTCACACTCTATGATTAGTGCCCTTTGAGTGCCTAGGACTGAAATGAAGCTTGGTGAGCATCCCACACAAACGAATGCTCCACATGCGGGTTTCACATGCAACCAACTCCACATTCTTAGGCAACTTCAGTGCCACAGCCATTTTCAGATAGCCCTCAATGCAAAGCCTCTAGATGTAAATATTGGTGTGAGAGCTAATTCAATCAAGGAAACACTGCATATTGGTGAAGGGCATATTGAAGAAGAATCAGCCGAGTGGTACTTGTGGGAGAACAACTCCATTTGGCTCACTAACTTCACACATCATCAGGCTTCCAAGCAGCTCTCAAGGAAACTCAGTTTTCACACTCTATGCTTAGTGCCCTTTGAGTGGCTAGGACTGAAATGAATCTGGTGAGCATTCCACACAAACGAATGCTCCACATGCGGGTTCCACATGCCACCAACTCCACATTCACAGGCAACTTCAGCGCCACAACCATTTTCAGATAGCCCTCAATGCAAAGGCTCTAGACGCAAATATTGGTGTGAGAGCTAATTCAATCAAGGAAACACTGCATGTTGGTGAAGGGCATATTGAAGAAGGATCAGCCGAGTGGTTCTTGTGGGAGAACAACTCCATTTGGCTCACTAACTTCACACACCATCAGGCTTCCAAGCAGCTCTCAAGGAAACTCAGTTTTCACACTCTATGCTTAGTGCCCTTTGAGTGCATTATCTAGGAATGAACCTGGTAGAGCATCCCACACAAACGAATGCTCCACATGCGGGTTTCACATGCCACCAACTCCACATTCAAAGGCAACTTCAGCGCCACAGCCGTTTGCAGATAGCCATCAATGCAAAGGCTCTGGATGCAAATATTGGTGTGAGAGCTAATTCAATCAAGGAAACACTGCATGTTGGTGAAGGGCATATTGAAGAAGGATCAGCCGAGTGGTTCTTGTGGGAGAACAACTCCATTTGGCTCACTAACTTCACACACCATCAGGTTTCCAAGCAGCTCTCAAGGAAACTCAGTTTTCACACTCTATGCTTAGTGCCCTTGTGTGCCTAGGACTGAAATGAAGCTTGGTGAGCATCCCACACAAACGAATGCTCCACATGCGGGTTTCACATGCCACCAACTCCACATTCACAGGCAACTTCAGCGCCACAGCCGTTTTCAGATAGCCCTCAATGCAAAGGCTCTAGACGCAAATATTGGTGTGAGAGCTAATTCAATCAAGGAAACACTGCATGTTGGTGAAGGGCATATTGAAGAAGGATCAGCCGAGTGTTTCTTGTGGGAGAACAACTCCATTTGGCTCACTAACTTCAGACACCATCAGGCTTCCAAGCAGCTCTCAAGAAAACTCAGTTTTCACACTCTATGCTTAGTGCCCTTTGACTGCGTAGGACTGAAATGAATCTTGGTGAGCATCCCACACAAACGAATGCTCCACATGCGGGTTTCACATGCCACCAACTCCACATTCACAGGCAACTTCAGTGCCACAGCCGCTTTCAGATAGCCCTCAATGCAAAGGCTCTAGACGCAAATATTGGTGTGAGAGCTAATTCAATCAAGGAAACACTGCATGTTGGTGAAGGGCATATTGAAGAAGGATCAACCAAGTGGTCCTTGTGCGAGAACAACTCCATTTGGCTCACTAACTTCACACACCATCAGGCTTCCAAGCAGCTCTCAAGGAAACTCAGTTTTCACACTCTATGCTTAGTGCCCTTTGAGTGCATTATCTAGGAATGAACCTGGTGAGCATCCCACACAAACGAATGCTCCACATGCGGGTTTCACATGCCACCAACTCCACATTCACAGGCAACTTCAGCGCCACAGCCGTTTTCAGATAGCCCTCAATGCAAAGGCTCTAGACGCAAATATTGCTGTGAGAGCTAATTCAATCAAGGAAACACTGCATGTTGGTGAAGGGCATATTGAAGAACGATCTACCAAGTGGTCCTTGTGCGAGAACAACTCCATTTGGCTCACTAACTTCACACACCATCAGGCTTCCAAGCAGCTCTCAAGGAAACTCAGTTTTCACACTCTATGCTTAGTGCCCTTTGAGTGCATTATCTAGGAATGAATCTAGTAGAGCATCCCACACAAACGAATGCTCCACATGCGGGTTTCACATGCCACCAACTCCACATTCACAGGCAACTTCAGCGCCACAGCCGTTTTCAGATAGCCCTCAATGCAAAGGCTCTAGACGCAAATATTGGTGTGAGAGCTAATTCAATCAAGGAAACACTGCATGTTGGTGAAGGGCATATTGAAGAAGGATCAGCCGAGTGGTTCTTGTGGGAGAACAACTCCATTTGGCTCACTAACTTCAGACACCATCAGGCTTCCAAGCAGCTCTCAAGAAAACTCAGTTTTCACACTCTATGCTTAGTGCCCTTTGACTGCGTAGGACTGAAATGAATCTTGGTGAGCATCCCACACAAACGAATGCTCCACATGCGGGTTTCACATGCCACCAACTCCACATTCACAGGCAACTTCAGTGCCACAGCCGCTTTCAGATAGCCCTCAATGCAAAGGCTCTAGACGCAAATATTCATGTGAGAGCTAATTCAATCAAGGAAACACTGCATGTTGGTGAAGGGCATATTGAAGAAGGATCAACCAAGTGGTCCTTGTGCGAGAACAACTCCATTTGGCTCACTAACTTCACACACCATCAGGCTTCCAAGCAGCTCTCAAGGAAACTCAGTTTTCACACTCTATGCTTAGTGCCCTTTGAGTGCATTATCTAGGAATGAACCTGGTGAGCATCCCACACAAACGAATGCTCCACATGCGGGTTTCACATGCCACCAACTCCACATTCACAGGCAACTTCAGCGCCACAGCCGTTTTCAGATAGCCCTCAATGCAAAGGCTCTAGACGCAAATATTGCTGTGAGAGCTAATTCAATCAAGGAAACACTGCATGTTGGTGAAGGGCATATTGAAGAACGATCTACCAAGTGGTCCTTGTGCGAGAACAACTCCATTTGGCTCACTAACTTCACACACCATCAGGCTTCCAAGCAGCTCTCAAGGAAACTCAGTTTTCACACTCTATGCTTAGTGCCCTTTGAGTGCATTATCTAGGAATGAATCTAGTAGAGCATCCCACACAAACGAATGCTCCACATGCGGGTTTCACATGCCACCAACTCCACATTCACAGGCAACTTCAGCGCCACAGCCGTTTTCAGATAGCCCTCAATGCAAAGGCTCTAGACGCAAATATTGGTGTGAGAGCTAATTCAATCAAGGAAACACTGCATGTTGGTGAAGGGCATATTGAAGAAGGATCAGCCGAGTGGTTCTTGTGGGAGAACAACTCCATTTGGCTCACTAACTTCACACACCATCAGGCTTCCAAGCAGCTCTCAAGAAAACTCAGTTTTCACACTCTATGCTTAGTGCCCTTTGACTGCGTAGGACTGAAATGAATCTTGGTGAGCATCCCACACAAACGAATGCTCCACATGCGGGTTTCACATGCCAACAACTCCACATTCACAGGCAACTTCAGCGCCACAGCCGCTTTCAGATAGCCCTCAATGCAAAGGCTCTAGACGCAAATATTGGTGTGAGAGCTAATTCAATCAAGGAAACACTGCATGTTGGTGAAGGGCATATTGAAGAAGGATCAGCCGAGTGGTTCTTGTGAGAGAACAACTCCATTTGGCTCACTAACTTCACACACCATCAGGCTTCCAAGCAGCTCTCAAGGAAACTCAGTTTTCACACTCTATGCTTAGTGCCCTTTGAGTGCATTATCAAGGAATGAACCTGGTGAGCATCCCACACAAACGAATGCTCCACATGCGGGTTTCACATGCCACCAACTCCACATTCACAGGCAACTTCAGCGCCACAGCCGTTTTCAGATAGCCCTCAATGCAAAGGCTCTAGACGCAAATATTGCTGTGAGAGCTAATTCAATCAAGGAAACACTGCATGTTGGTGAAGGACATATTGAAGAAGGATCAGCCGAGTGGTCCTTGTGTGAGAACAACTCCATTTGGCTCACTAACTTCACACACCATCAGGCTTCCAAGCAGCTCTCAAGGAAACTCAGTTTTCACACTCTATGCTTAGTGCCCTTTGAGTGCATTATCTAGGAATGAATCTAGTAGAGCATCCCACACAAACGAATGCTCCACATGCGGGTTTCACATGCCACCAACTCCACATTCACAGGCAACTTCAGCGCCACAGCCGTTTTCAGATAGCCCTCAATGCAAAGGCTCTAGACGCAAATATTGCTGTGAGAGCTAATTCAATCAAGGAAACACTGCATGTTGGTGAAGGACATATTGAAGAAGGATCAGCCGAGTGGTCCTTGTGCGAGAACAACTCCATTTGGCTCACTAACTTCACACACCATCAGGCTTCCAAGCAGCTCTCAAGGAAACTCAGTTTTCACACTCTATGCTTAGTGCCCTTTGAGTGCATTATCTAGGAATGAATCTAGTAGAGCATCCCACACAAACGAATGCTCCACATGCGGGTTTCACATGCCACCAACTCCACATTCATAGTCAACTTCAGCGCCACAGCCGCTTTCAGATAGCCCTCAATGCAAAGGCTCTAGACGCAAATATTGGTGTGAGAGCTAATTCAATCAAGGAAACACTGCATGTTGGTGAAGGGCATATTGAAGAAGGATCAACCAAGTGGTCCTTGTGGGAGAACAACTCCATTTGGCTCACTAACTTCACACACCATCAGGCTTCCAAGCAGCTCTCAAGGAAACTCAGTTTTCACACTCTATGCTTAGTGCCCTTTGAGTGCCTAGGACTGAAATGAATCTTGGTGAGCATCCCAAACAAACGAATGCTCCACATGCGGGTTCCACATGCCAACAACTCCACATTCTCAGGCAACTTCAGCGCCACAGCCGTTTTCAGATAGCCCTCAATGCAAAGGCTCTAGACGCAAATATTGGTGTGAGAGCTAATTCAATCAAGGAAACACTGCATGTTGGTGAAGGGCATATTGAAGAAGGATCAGCCGAGTGGTTCTTGTGGGAGAACAACTCCATTTGGCTCACTAACTTCACACACCATCACGCTTCCAAGCAGCTCTCAAGGAAACTCAGTTTTCACACTCTATGCTTAGTGCCCTTTGAGTGCATTATCTAGGAATGAACCTGGTAGAGCATCCCACACAAACGAATGCTCCACATGCGGGTTTCACATGCCACCAACTCCACATTCACAGGCAACTTCAGCCCCACAGCCGTTTTCAGATAGCCCTCAATGCAAAGGCTCTAGACGCAAATATTGGTGTGAGAGCTAATTCAATCAAGGAAACACTGCATGTTGGTGAAGGGCATATTGAAGAAGGATCAGCCGAGTGGTTCTTGTGGGAGAACAACTCCATTTGGCTCACTAACTTCACACACCATCAGGCTTCCAAGCAGCTCTCAAGGAAACTCAGTTTTCACACTCTATGCTTAGTGCCCTTTGTGTGCCTTGGATTTAAATGAAGCTTGGTGAGCATCCCACACAAACGAATGCTCCACATGCGGGTTCCACATGCCACCAACTCCACATTCTCAGGCAACTTCAGCGCCACAGCCATTTTCAGATAGCCCTCAATGCAAAGGCTCTAGACGCAAATATTGCTGTGAGAGCTAATTCAATCAAGGAAACACTGCATGTTGGTGAAGGGCATATTGAAGAAGGATCAGCCGAGTGGTTCTTGTGGGAGAACAACTCCATTTGGCTCACTAACTTCACACACCATCAGGCTTCCAAGCAGCTCTCAAGGAAACTCAGTTTTCACACTCTATGCTTAGTGCCCTTTGAGTGCATTATCTAGGAATGAACCTGGTAGAGCATCCCACACAAACGAATGCTCCACATGCGGGTTTCACATGCCACCAACTCCACATTCACAGGCAACTTCAGCGCCACAGGTGTTTTCAGATAGCCCTCAATGCAAAGGCTCTAGACGCAAATATTGGTGTGAGAGCTAATTCAATCAAGGAAACACTGCATGTTGGTGAAGGGCATATTGAAGAAGGATCAGCCGAGTGGTTCTTGTGGGAGAATAACTCCATTTGGCTCACTAACTTCACACACCATCAGGCTTCCAAGCAGCTCTCAAGGAAACTCAGTTTTCAAACTCTATGCTTAGTGCCCTTTGACTGCCTAGGACTAAAATGAAGCTTGGTGAGCTTCCCACAGAAACGAATGCTCCACATGCGGGTTTCACATGCCACCAACTCCACATTCACAGGCAACTTCAGTGCCACAGCCGCTTTCAGATAGCCCTCAATGCAAAGGCTCTAGACGCAAATATTGATGTTAGAGCTAATTCCATCAAGGAAACACTGCATGTTGGTGAAGGGCATATTGAAGAAGGATCAACCAAGTGGTCCTTGTGCGAGAACAACTCCATTTGGCTCACTAACTTCACACACCATCAGGCTTCCAAGCAGCTCTCAAGGAAACTCAGTTTTCACACTCTATGCTTAGTGCCCTTTGAGTGCCTAGGACTGAACTGAATCTTGGTGAGCATCCCACACAAACGAATGCTCCACATGCGGGTTTCACATGCCACCAACTCCACATTCACAGGCAACTTCAGCGCCACAGCCGTTTTCAGATAGCCCTCAATGCAAAGGCTCTAGACGCAAATATTGCTGTGAGAGCTAATTCAATCAAGGAAACACTGCATGTTGGTGAAGGACATATTGAAGAAGGATCAGCCGAGTGGTCCTTGTGCGAGAACAACTCCATTTGGCTCACTAACTTCACACACCATCAGGCTTCCAAGCAGCTCTCAAGGAAACTCAGTTTTCACACTCTATGCTTAGTGCCCTTTGAGTGCATTATCTAGGAATGAATCTAGTAGAGCATCCCACACAAACGAATGCTCCACATGCGGGTTTCACATGCCACCAACTCCACATTCATAGTCAACTTCAGCGCCACAGCCGCTTTCAGATAGCCCTCAATGCAAAGGCTCTAGACGCAAATATTGGTGTGAGAGCTAATTCAATCAAGGAAACACTGCATGTTGGTGAAGGGCATATTGAAGAAGGATCAACCAAGTGGTCCTTGTGGGAGAACAACTCCATTTGGCTCACTAACTTCACACACCATCAGGCTTCCAAGCAGCTCTCAAGGAAACTCAGTTTTCACACTCTATGCTTAGTGCCCTTTGAGTGCCTAGGACTGAAATGAATCTTGGTGAGCATCCCAAACAAACGAATGCTCCACATGCGGGTTCCACATGCCAACAACTCCACATTCTCAGGCAACTTCAGCGCCACAGCCGTTTTCAGATAGCCCTCAATGCAAAGGCTCTAGACGCAAATATTGGTGTGAGAGCTAATTCAATCAAGGAAACACTGCATGTTGGTGAAGGGCATATTGAAGAAGGATCAGCCGAGTGGTTCTTGTGGGAGAACAACTCCATTTGGCTCACTAACTTCACACACCATCACGCTTCCAAGCAGCTCTCAAGGAAACTCAGTTTTCACACTCTATGCTTAGTGCCCTTTGAGTGCATTATCTAGGAATGAACCTGGTAGAGCATCCCACACAAACGAATGCTCCACATGCGGGTTTCACATGCCACCAACTCCACATTCACAGGCAACTTCAGCCCCACAGCCGTTTTCAGATAGCCCTCAATGCAAAGGCTCTAGACGCAAATATTGGTGTGAGAGCTAATTCAATCAAGGAAACACTGCATGTTGGTGAAGGGCATATTGAAGAAGGATCAGCCGAGTGGTTCTTGTGGGAGAACAACTCCATTTGGCTCACTAACTTCACACACCATCAGGCTTCCAAGCAGCTCTCAAGGAAACTCAGTTTTCACACTCTATGCTTAGTGCCCTTTGTGTGCCTTGGATTTAAATGAAGCTTGGTGAGCATCCCACACAAACGAATGCTCCACATGCGGGTTCCACATGCCACCAACTCCACATTCACAGGCAACTTCAGCGCCACAGCCATTTTCAGATAGCCCTCAATGCAAAGGCTCTAGACGCAAATATTGGTGTGAGAGCTAATTCAATCAAGGAAACACTGCATGTTGGTGAAGGGCATATTGAAGAAGGATCAGCCGAGTGGTTCTTGTGGGAGAACAACTCCATTTGGCTCACTAACTTCACACACCATCAGGCTTCCAAGCAGCTCTCAAGGAAACTCAGTTTTCACACTCTATGCTTAGTGCCCTTTGAGTGCATTATCTAGGAATGAACCTGGTAGAGCATCCCACACAAACGAATGCTCCACATGCGGGTTTCACATGCCACCAACTCCACATTCACAGGCAACTTCAGCGCCACAGGTGTTTTCAGATAGCCCTCAATGCAAAGGCTCTAGACGCAAATATTGGTGTGAGAGCTAATTCAATCAAGGAAACACTGCATGTTGGTGAAGGGCATATTGAAGAAGGATCAGCCGAGTGGTTCTTGTGGGAGAATAACTCCATTTGGCTCACTAACTTCACACACCATCAGGCTTCCAAGCAGCTCTCAAGGAAACTCAGTTTTCAAACTCTATGCTTAGTGCCCTTTGACTGCCTAGGACTATAATGAAACTTGGTGAGCTTCCCACAGAAACGAATGCTCCACATGCGGGTTTCACATGCCACCAACTCCACATTCACAGGCAACTTCAGTGCCACAGCCGCTTTCAGATAGCCCTCAATGCAAAGGCTCTAGACGCAAATATTGATGTTAGAGCTAATTCCATCAAGGAAACACTGCATGTTGGTGAAGGGCATATTGAAGAAGGATCAACCAAGTGGTCCTTGTGCGAGAACAACTCCATTTGGCTCACTAACTTCACACACCATCAGGCTTCCAAGCAGCTCTCAAGGAAACTCAGTTTTCACACTCTATGCTTAGTGCCCTTTGAGTGCATTATCTAGGAATGAATCTAGTAGAGCATCCCACACAAACGAATGCTCCACATGCGGGTTTCACATGCCACCAACTCCACATTCACAGGCAACTTCAGCGCCACAGCCGTTTTCAGATAGCCCTCAATGCAAAGGCTCTAGACGCAAATATTGCTGTGAGAGCTAATTCAATCAAGGAAACACTGCATGTTGGTGAAGGACATATTGAAGAAGGATCAGCCGAGTGGTCCTTGTGCGAGAACAACTCCATTTGGCTCACTAACTTCACACACCATCAGGCTTCCAAGCAGCTCTCAAGGAAACTCAGTTTTCACACTCTATGCTTAGTGCCCTTTGAGTGCATTATCTAGGAATGAATCTAGTAGAGCATCCCACACAAACGAATGCTCCACATGCGGGTTTCACATGCCACCAACTCCACATTCATAGTCAACTTCAGCGCCACAGCCGCTTTCAGATAGCCCTCAATGCAAAGGCTCTAGACGCAAATATTGGTGTGAGAGCTAATTCAATCAAGGAAACACTGCATGTTGGTGAAGGGCATATTGAAGAAGGATCAACCAAGTGGTCCTTGTGGGAGAACAACTCCATTTGGCTCACTAACTTCACACACCATCAGGCTTCCAAGCAGCTCTCAAGGAAACTCAGTTTTCACACTCTATGCTTAGTGCCCTTTGAGTGCCTAGGACTGAAATGAATCTTGGTGAGCATCCCAAACAAACGAATGCTCCACATGCGGGTTCCACATGCCAACAACTCCACATTCTCAGGCAACTTCAGCGCCACAGCCGTTTTCAGATAGCCCTCAATGCAAAGGCTCTAGACGCAAATATTGGTGTGAGAGCTAATTCAATCAAGGAAACACTGCATGTTGGTGAAGGGCATATTGAAGAAGGATCAGCCGAGTGGTTCTTGTGGGAGAACAACTCCATTTGGCTCACTAACTTCACACACCATCACGCTTCCAAGCAGCTCTCAAGGAAACTCAGTTTTCACACTCTATGCTTAGTGCCCTTTGAGTGCATTATCTAGGAATGAACCTGGTAGAGCATCCCACACAAACGAATGCTCCACATGCGGGTTTCACATGCCACCAACTCCACATTCACAGGCAACTTCAGCCCCACAGCCGTTTTCAGATAGCCCTCAATGCAAAGGCTCTAGACGCAAATATTGGTGTGAGAGCTAATTCAATCAAGGAAACACTGCATGTTGGTGAAGGGCATATTGAAGAAGGATCAGCCGAGTGGTTCTTGTGGGAGAACAACTCCATTTGGCTCACTAACTTCACACACCATCAGGCTTCCAGCAGCTCTCAAGGAAACTCAGTTTTCACACTCTATGCTTAGTGCCCTTTGTGTGCCTTGGATTTAAATGAAGCTTGGTGAGCATCCCACACAAACGAATGCTCCACATGCGGGTTCCACATGCCACCAACTCCACATTCTCAGGCAACTTCAGCGCCACAGCCATTTTCAGATAGCCCTCAATGCAAAGGCTCTAGACGCAAATATTGGTGTGAGAGCTAATTCAATCAAGGAAACACTGCATGTTGGTGAAGGGCATATTGAAGAAGGATCAGCCGAGTGGTTCTTGTGGGAGAACAACTCCATTTGGCTCACTAACTTCACACACCATCAGGCTTCCAAGCAGCTCTCAAGGAAACTCAGTTTTCACACTCTATGCTTAGTGCCCTTTGAGTGCATTATCTAGGAATGAACCTGGTAGAGCATCCCACACAAACGAATGCTCCACATGCGGGTTTCACATGCCACCAACTCCACATTCACAGGCAACTTCAGCGCCACAGGTGTTTTCAGATAGCCCTCAATGCAAAGGCTCTAGACGCAAATATTGGTGTGAGAGCTAATTCAATCAAGGAAACACTGCATGTTGGTGAAGGGCATATTGAAGAAGGATCAGCCGAGTGGTTCTTGTGGGAGAATAACTCCATTTGGCTCACTAACTTCACACACCATCAGGCTTCCAAGCAGCTCTCAAGGAAACTCAGTTTTCAAACTCTATGCTTAGTGCCCTTTGACTGCCTAGGACTAAAATGAAGCTTGGTGAGCTTCCCACAGAAACGAATGCTCCACATGCGGGTTTCACATGCCACCAACTCCACATTCACAGGCAACTTCAGTGCCACAGCCGCTTTCAGATAGCCCTCAATGCAAAGGCTCTAGACGCAAATATTGATGTTAGAGCTAATTCCATCAAGGAAACACTGCATGTTGGTGAAGGGCATATTGAAGAAGGATCAACCAAGTGGTCCTTGTGCGAGAACAACTCCATTTGGCTCACTAACTTCACACACCATCAGGCTTCCAAGCAGCTCTCAAGGAAACTCAGTTTTCACACTCTATGCTTAGTGCCCTTTGAGTGCCTAGGACTGAACTGAATCTTGGTGAGCATCCCACACAAACGAATGCTCCACATGCGGGTTTCACATGCCACCAACTCCACATTCACAGGCAACTTCAGCGCCACAGCCGTTTTCAGATAGCCCTCAATGCAAAGGCTCTAGACGCAAATATTGCTGTGAGAGCTAATTCAATCAAGGAAACACTGCATGTTGGTGAAGGACATATTGAAGAAGGATCAGCCGAGTGGTCCTTGTGCGAGAACAACTCCATTTGGCTCACTAACTTCACACACCATCAGGCTTCCAAGCAGCTCTCAAGGAAACTCAGTTTTCACACTCTATGCTTAGTGCCCTTTGAGTGCATTATCTAGGAATGAATCTAGTAGAGCATCCCACACAAACGAATGCTCCACATGCGGGTTTCACATGCCACCAACTCCACATTCATAGTCAACTTCAGCGCCACAGCCGCTTTCAGATAGCCCTCAATGCAAAGGCTCTAGACGCAAATATTGGTGTGAGAGCTAATTCAATCAAGGAAACACTGCATGTTGGTGAAGGGCATATTGAAGAAGGATCAACCAAGTGGTCCTTGTGGGAGAACAACTCCATTTGGCTCACTAACTTCACACACCATCAGGCTTCCAAGCAGCTCTCAAGGAAACTCAGTTTTCACACTCTATGCTTAGTGCCCTTTGAGTGCCTAGGACTGAAATGAATCTTGGTGAGCATCCCAAACAAACGAATGCTCCACATGCGGGTTCCACATGCCAACAACTCCACATTCTCAGGCAACTTCAGCGCCACAGCCGTTTTCAGATAGCCCTCAATGCAAAGGCTCTAGACGCAAATATTGGTGTGAGAGCTAATTCAATCAAGGAAACACTGCATGTTGGTGAAGGGCATATTGAAGAAGGATCAGCCGAGTGGTTCTTGTGGGAGAACAACTCCATTTGGCTCACTAACTTCACACACCATCACGCTTCCAAGCAGCTCTCAAGGAAACTCAGTTTTCACACTCTATGCTTAGTGCCCTTTGAGTGCATTATCTAGGAATGAACCTGGTAGAGCATCCCACACAAACGAATGCTCCACATGCGGGTTTCACATGCCACCAACTCCACATTCACAGGCAACTTCAGCCCCACAGCCGTTTTCAGATAGCCCTCAATGCAAAGGCTCTAGACGCAAATATTGGTGTGAGAGCTAATTCAATCAAGGAAACACTGCATGTTGGTGAAGGGCATATTGAAGAAGGATCAGCCGAGTGGTTCTTGTGGGAGAACAACTCCATTTGGCTCACTAACTTCACACACCATCAGGCTTCCAAGCAGCTCTCAAGGAAACTCAGTTTTCACACTCTATGCTTAGTGCCCTTTGTGTGCCTTGGATTTAAATGAAGCTTGGTGAGCATCCCACACAAACGAATGCTCCACATGCGGGTTCCACATGCCACCAACTCCACATTCACAGGCAACTTCAGCGCCACAGCCATTTTCAGATAGCCCTCAATGCAAAGGCTCTAGACGCAAATATTGGTGTGAGAGCTAATTCAATCAAGGAAACACTGCATGTTGGTGAAGGGCATATTGAAGAAGGATCAGCCGAGTGGTTCTTGTGGGAGAACAACTCCATTTGGCTCACTAACTTCACACACCATCAGGCTTCCAAGCAGCTCTCAAGGAAACTCAGTTTTCACA
>NW_026700312.1:0-90873 GCF_030435755.1 Ochotona princeps | reverse complement strand
TGAGTGCATTATCTAGGAATGAACCTGGTAGAGCATCCCACACAAACGAATGCTCCACATGCGGGTTTCACATGCCACCAACTCCACATTCACAGGCAACTTCAGCGCCACAGCCGTTTTCAGATAGCCCTCAATGCAAAGGCTCTAGACGCAAATATTGGTGTGAGAGCTAATTCAATCAAGGAAACACTGCATGTTGGTGAAGGGCATATTGAAGAAGGATCAGCCGAGTGGTTCTTGTGGGAGAACAACTCCATTTCGCTCACTAACTTCACACACCATCAGGCTTCCAAGCAGCTCTCAAGGAAACTCAGTTTTCACACTCTATGCTTAGTGCTCTTTGAGTACATTATCTAGGAATGAACCTGGTAGAGCATCCCACACAAACGAATGCTCCACATGCGGGTTTCACATGCCACCAACTCCACATTCACAGGCAACTTTAGCGCCACAGCCTTTTTCAGATAGCCCTCAATGCAAAGGCTCTAGACGCAAATATTGGTGTGAGAGCTAATTCAATCAAGGAAACACTGCATGTTGGTGAAGGGCATATTGAAGAAGGATCAGCCGAGTGGTTCTTGTGGGAGAACAACTCCATTTGGCTCACTAACTTCACACACCATCAGGCTTCCAAGCAGCTCTCAAGGAAACTCAGTTTTCACACTCTATGCTTAGTGCCCTTTGTGTGCCCAGGACTGAAATGAAACTTGGTCAGCATCCCACACAAACGAATGCTCCACATGCGGGTTTCACATGCCACCAACTCCACATTCACAGGCAACTTCAGCGCCACAGCCGTTTTCAGATAGCCCTCAATGCAAAGGCTCTAGACGCAAATATTGGTGTGAGAGCTAATTCAATCAAGGAAACACTGCATGTTGGTGAAGGGCATATTGAAGAAGGATCAGCCGAGTGGTTCTTGTGGGAGAACAACTCCATTTGGCTCACTAACTTCACACACCATCAGGCTTCCAAGCAGCTCTCAAGGAAACTCAGTTTTCACACTCTATGCTTAGTGCCCTTTGAGTGCATTATCTAGGAATGAACCTGGTAGAGCATCCCACACAAACGAATGCTCCACATGCGGGTTTCACATGCCACCAACTCCACCTTCTCAGGCAACTTCAGTGCCACAGCCGTTTTCAGATAGCCCTCAATGCAAAGGCTCTAGACGCAAATATTGGTGTGAGAGCTAATTCAATCAAGGAAACACTGCATGTTGGTGAAGGGCATAGTGAAGAAGGATCAGCCGAGTGGTTCTTGTGGGAGAACAACTCCATTTGGCTCACTAACTTCACACACCATCAGGCTTCCAAGCAGCTCTCAAGGAAACTCAGTTTTCACACTCTATGCTTAGTGCCCTTTGAGTGCCTAGGACTGAAATGAAGCTTGGTAGAGCATCCCACACAAACGAATGCTCCACATGCGGGTTTCACATGCCACCAACTCCACATTCTCAGGCAACTCAACACCACAGCTGTTTTCAGATAGCCCTCAATGCAAAGGCTCTAGACGCAAATATTGGTGTGAGAGCTAATTCAATCAAGGAAACACTGCATGTTGGTGAAGGGCATATTGAAGAAGGATCAGCAGAGTGGTTCTTGTGGGAGAACAACTCCATTTGTCTCACTAACTTCACACACCATCAGGCTTCCAAGCAGCTCTCAAGGAATCTCAGTTTTCACACTCTAAGCTTAGTGCCCTTTGTATGCCTAGGAATGAAATGAACCTGGTAGAGCATCCCACACAAACGAATGCTCCACATGCGGGTTTCACATGCCACCAACTCCACATTCACAGGCAACTTCAGCGCCACAGCCGTTTTCAGATAGCCCTCAATGCAAAGGCTCTAGACGCAAATATTGATGTGAGAGCTAATTCAATCAAGGAAACACTGCATGTTGGTGAAGGGCATATTGAAGACGGATCAGCCGAGTGGTTCTTGTGGGAGAACAACTCCATTTGGCTCAGTAACTTCACACACCATCAGGCTTCCAAGCAGCTCTCAAGGAAACTCAGTTTTCACACTCTATGCTTAGTGCCCTTTGAGTGCATTATCTAGGAATGAACCTGGTAGAGCATCCCACAAAAACGAATGCTCCACATGCGGGTTTCACATGCCACCAACTCCACATTCACAGGCAACTTCAGCGTCACAGCCGTTTTCAGATAGCCCTCAATGCAAAGGCTCTAGACGCAAATATTGGTGTGAGAGCTAATTCAATCAAGGAAACACTGCATGTTGGTGAAGGGCATATTGAAGAAGGATCAGCCGAGTGGGTCTTGTGGGAGAACAACTCCATTTGGCTCACTAACTTCACACACCATCAGGCTTCCAAGCAGCTCTCAAGGAAACTCAGTTTTCACACTCTATGCTTAGTGCTCTTTGAGTCCATTATCTAGGAATGAACCTGGTAGAGCATCCCACACAAACGAATGCTCCACATGCGGGTTTCACATGCCACCAACTCCACTTTCACAGGCAACTTCTGCGCCACAGCCGTTTTCAGATAGCCCTCAATGCAAAGGCTCTAGACGCAAATATTGGTGTGAGAGCTAATTCAATCAAGGAAACACTGCATGTTGGTGAAGGGCATATTGAAGAAGGATCAGCTGAGTGGTTCTTGTGGGAGAACAACTCCATTTGGCTCACTAACTTCACACACCATCAGGCTTCCAAGCAGCTCTCAAGGAAACTCAGTTTTCACACTCTAAGCTTAGTGCCCTTTGTATGCCTAGGAATGAAATGAACCTGGTAGAGCATCCCACACAAACGAATGCTCCACATGCGGGTTTCACATGCCACCAACTCCACATTCACAGGCAACTTCAGCACCACAGCCGTTTTCAGATAGCCCTCAATGCAAAGGCTCTAGACGCAAATATTGGTGTGAGAGCTAATTCAATCAAGGAAACACTGCATGTTGGTGAAGGGCATATTGAAGAAGGATCAGCTGAGTGGTTCTTGTGGGAGAACAACTCCATTTGGCTCACTAACTTCACACATCATCAGGCTTCCAAGCAGCTCTCAAGGAAACTGTTTTCACACCCTATGCTTAGTGCCCTTTGTGTGCCTAGGACTGAAATGATTCTTGGTGAGCATCCCACACAAACGAATGCTCCACATGCGGGTTTCACATGCCACCAACTCCACATTCACAGGCAACTTCAGCGCCACAGCCGTTTTCAGATAGTTCTCAATGCAAAGGTTCTAGACGCAAATATTGGTGTGAGAGCTAATTCAATCAAGGAAACACTGCATGTTGGTGAAGGGCATATTGAAGAAGGATCAGCCGAGTGGTTCTTGTGGGAGAACAACTCCATTTGGCTCACTAACTTCACACACCATCAGGCTTCCAAGCAGCTCTCAAGGAAACTCAGTTTTCACACTCTATGCTTAGTGCCCTTTGAGTGCATTATCTAGGAATGAACCTGGTAGAGCATCCCACAGAAACGAATGCTCCACATGCGGGTTTCACATGCCACCAACTCCACATTCACAGGCAACTTCAGCGCCACAGCCGTTTTCAGATAGCCCTCAATGCAAAGGCTCTAGACGCAAATATTGGTGTGAGAGCTAATTCAATCAAAGAAACACTGCATGTTGGTGAAGGGCATATTGAAGAAGGATCAGCTGAGTGGTTCTTGTGGGAGAACAACTCCATTTGGCTCACTAACTTCACACACCATCAGGCTTCCAAGCAGCTCTCAAGGAAACTCAGTTTTCACACTCTATGCTTAGTGCCCTTTGAGTGCATTATCTAGGAATGAACCTGGTAGAGCATCCTACACAAACGAATGCTCCACATGCGGGTTTCACATGCCACCAACTCCACATTCACAGGCAACTTCAGCGCCACAGCCATTTTCAGATAGCCCTCAATGCAAAGGCTCTAGACGCAAATATTGGTGTGAGAGCTAATTCAATCAAGGAAACACTGCATGTTGGTGAAGGGCATATTGAAGAAGGATCAGCCGAGTGGTTCTTGTGGGAGAACAACTCCATTTGGCTCACTAACTTCACACACCATCAGGCTTCCAAGCAGCTCTCAAGGAAACTCAGTTTTCACACTCTATGCTTAGTGCCCTTTGAGTGCATTATCTAGGAATGAACCTGGTAGAGCATCCCACAGAAACGAATGCTCCACATGCGGGTTTCACATGCCACCAACTCCACATTCACAGGCAACTTCAGCGCCACAGCCGTTTTCAGATAGCCCTCAATGCAAAGGCTCTAGACGCAAATATTGGTGTGAGAGCTAATTCAATCAAGGAAACACTGCATGTTGGTGAAGGGCATATTGAAGAAGGATCAGCTGAGTGGTTCTTGTGGGAGAACAACTCCATTTGGCTCACTAACTTCATACACCATCAGGCTTCCAAGCAGCTCTCAAGGAAACTCAGTTTTCACCTTCTATGCTTAGTGCCCTTTGAGCTCATTTTCTAGGAATGAACCTGGTAGAGCATCCTACACAAACGAATGCTCCACATGCGGGTTTCACATGCCACCAACTCCACATTCACAGGCAACTTCAGCGCCACAGCCATTTTCAGATAGCCCTCAATGCAAAGGCTCTAGACGCAAATATTGGTGTGAGAGCTAATTCAATCAAGGAAACACTGCATGTTGGTGAAGGGCATATTGAAGAAGGATCAGCCGAGTGGTTCTTGTGGGAGAACAACTCCATTTGGCTCACTAACTTCACACACCATCAGGCTTCCAAGCAGCTCTCAAGGAAACTCAGTTTTCACACTCTATGCTTAGTGCCCTTTGAGTGCATTATCTAGGAATGAACCTGGTAGAGCATTCTACACAAACGAATGCTCCACATGCGGGTTTCACATGCCACCAACTCCACATTCACAGGCAACTTCAGCGTCACAGCCATTTTCAGATAGCCCTCAATGCAAAGGCTCTAGACACAAATATTGGTGTGAGAGCTAATTCAATCAAGGAAACACTGCATGTTGGTGAAGGGCATATTGAAGAAGGATCAGCCGAGTGGTTCTTGTGGGAGAACAACTCCATTTGGCTCACTAACTTCACACATCATCAGGCTTCCAAGCAGCTCTCAAGGAAACTGTTTTCACACTCTATGCTTAGTGCCCTTTGTGTGCCTAGGACTGAAATGAAGCTTGGTGAGCATCCCACACAAACGAATGCTCCACATGCGGGTTTCACATGCCACCAACTCCACTTTCACAGGCAACGTCTGCGCCACAGCCGTTTTCAGATAGCCCTCAATGCAAAGGCTCTAGACGCAAATATTGGTGTTAGAGCTAATTCAATCAAGGAAACACTGCATGTTGGTGAAGGGCATATTGAAGAAGGATCAGCTGAGTGGTTCTTGTGGGAGAACAACTCCATTTGGCTCACTAACTTCACACACCATCAGGCTTCCAAGCAGCTCTCAAGGAAACTCAGTTTTCACACTCTAAGCTTAGTGCCCTTTGTATGCCTAGGAATGAAATGAACCTGGTAGAGCATCCCACACAAACGAATGCTCCACATGCGGGTTTCACATGCCACCAACTCCACATTCACAGGCAACTTCAGCACCACAGCCGTTTTCAGATAGCCCTCAATGCAAAGGCTCTAGACGCAAATATTGGTGTGAGAGCTAATTCAATCAAGGAAACACTGCATGTTGGTGAAGGGCATATTGAAGAAGGATCAGCCGAGTGGTTCTTGTGGGAGAACAACTCCATTTGGCTCACTAACTTCACACACCATCAGGCTTCCAAGCAGCTCTCAAGGAAACTCAGTTTTCACACTCTATGCTTAGTGCCCTTTGAGTGCATTATCTAGGAATGAACCTGGTAGAGCATCCCACACAAACGAATGCTCCACATGCGGGTTTCACATGCCACCAACTCCACATTCACAGGCAACTTCAGCGCCACAGCCGTTTTCAGATAGCCCTCAATGCAAAGGCTCTAGACGCAAATATTGGTGTGAGAGCTAATTCAATCAAGGAAACACTGCATGTTGGTGAAGGGCATATTGAAGAAGGATCAGCCGAGTGGTTCTTGTGGGAGAACAACTCCACTTGGCTCACTAACTTCACACACCATCAGGCTTCCAAGCAGCTCTCAAGGAAACTCAGTTTTCACACTCTATGCTTAGTGCTCTTTGAGTCCATTATCTAGGAATGAACCTGGTAGAGCATCCCACACAAACGAATGCTCCACATGCGGGTTTCACATGCCACCAACTTCACATTCACAGGCAACTTCAGAGCCACAGCCGTTTTCAGATAGCCCTCACTGCAAAGGCTCTAGATGCAAATATTGGTGTGAGAGCTAATTCAATCAAGGAAACACTGCATGTTGGTGAAGGGCATATTGAAGAAGGATCAGCCGAGTGGTTCTTGTGGGAGAACAACTCCATTTGGCTCACTAACTTCACACATCATCAGGCTTCCAAGCAGCTCTCAAGGAAACTGTTTTCACACCCTATGCTTAGTGCCCTTTGTGTGCCTAGGACTGAAATGATTCTTGGTGAGCATCCCACACAAACGAATGCTCCACATGCGGGTTTCACATGCCACCAACTCCACATTCACAGGCAACTTCAGCGCCACAGCCGTTTTCAGATAGTTCTCAATGCTAAGGTTCTAGACGCAAATATTGGTGTGAGAGCTAATTCAATCAAGGAAACACTGCATGTTGGTGAAGGGCATATTGAAGAAGGATCAGCCGAGTGGTTCTTGTGGGAGAACAACTCCATTTGGCTCACTAACTTCACACACCATCAGGCTTCCAAGCAGCTCTCAAGGAAACTCAGTTTTCACACTCTATGCTTAGTGCCCTTTGAGTGCATTATCTAGGAATGAACCTGGTAGAGCATCCCACAGAAACGAATGCTCCACATGCGGGTTTCACATGCCACCAACTCCACATTCACAGGCAACTTCAGCGCCACAGCCGTTTTCAGATAGCCCTCAATGCAAAGGCTCTAGACGCAAATATTGGTGTGAGAGCTAATTCAATCAAGGAAACACTGCATGTTGGTGAAGGGCATATTGAAGAAGGATCAGCTGAGTGGTTCTTGTGGGAGAACAACTCCATTTGGCTCACTAACTTCACACACCATCAGGCTTCCAAGCAGCTCTCAAGGAAACTCAGTTTTCACACTCTATGCTTAGTGCCCTTTGAGTGCATTATCTAGGAATGAACCTGGTAGAGCATCCTACACAAACGAATGCTCCACATGCGGGTTTCACATGCCACCAACTCCACATTCACAGGCAACTTCAGCGCCACAGCCATTTTCAGATAGCCCTCAATGCAAAGGCTCTAGACGCAAATATTGATGTGAGAGCTAATTCAATCAAGGAAACACTGCATGTTGGTGAAGGGCATATTGAAGAAGGATCAGCCGAGTGGTTCTTGTGGGAGAACAACTCCATTTGGCTCACTAACTTCACACACCATCAGGCTTCCAAGCAGCTCTCAAGGAAACTCAGTTTTCACACTCTATGCTTAGTGCCCTTTGAGTGCATTATCTAGGAATGAACCTGGTAGAGCATCCCACAGAAACGAATGCTCCACATGCGGGTTTCACATGCCACCAACTCCACATTCACAGGCAACTTCAGCGCCACAGCCGTTTTCAGATAGCCCTCAATGCAAAGGCTCTAGACGCAAATATTGGTGTGAGAGCTAATTCAATCAAGGAAACACTGCATGTTGGTGAAGGGCATATTGAAGAAGGATCAGCTGAGTGGTTCTTGTGGGAGAACAACTCCATTTGGCTCACTAACTTCATACACCATCAGGCTTCCAAGCAGCTCTCAAGGAAACTCAGTTTTCACCTTCTATGCTTAGTGCCCTTTGAGCTCATTTTCTAGGAATGAACCTGGTAGAGCATCCTACACAAACGAATGCTCCACATGCGGGTTTCACATGCCACCAACTCCACATTCACAGGCAACTTCAGCGCCACAGCCATTTTCAGATAGCCCTCAATGCAAAGGCTCTAGACGCAAATATTGGTGTGAGAGCTAATTCAATCAAGGAAACACTGCATGTTGGTGAAGGGCATATTGAAGAAGGATCAGCCGAGTGGTTCTTGTGGGAGAACAACTCCATTTGGCTCACTAACTTCACACACCATCAGGCTTCCAAGCAGCTCTCAAGGAAACTCAGTTTTCACACTCTATGCTTAGTGCCCTTTGAGTGCATTATCTAGGAATGAACCTGGTAGAGCATTCTACACAAACGAATGCTCCACATGCGGGTTTCACATGCCACCAACTCCACTTTCACAGGCAACGTCTGCGCCACAGCCGTTTTCAAATAGTTCTCAATGCAAAGGCTCTAGACGCAAATATTGGTGTGAGAGCTAATTGAATCAAGGAAACACTGCATGTTGGTGAAGGGCATATTGAAGAAGGATCAGCCGAGTGGTTCTTGTGGGACAACAACTCCATTTGGCTCACTAACTTCACACATCATCAGGCTTCCAAGCAGCTCTCAAGGAAACTGTTTTTACACCCTATGCTTACTGCCCTTTGTGTGCCTAGGACTGAAATGAAGCTTGGTGAGCATCCCACACAAACGAATGCTCCACATGCGGGTTTCACATGCCACCAACTCCACTTTCACAGGCAACTTCAGCGCCACAGCCGTTTTCAGATAGCCCTCAATGCAAAGGCTCTAGACGCAAATATTGGTGTGAGAGCTAATTCAATCAAGGAAACACTGCATGTTGGTGAAGGGCATATTGAAGAAGGATCAGCCGAGTGGTTCTTGTGGGAGAACAACTCCATTTGGCTCACTAACTTCACACACCATCAGGCTTCCAAGCAGCTCTCAAGGAAACTCAGTTTTCACACTCTCTGCTTAGTGCTCTTTGAGTGCATTATCTAGGAATGAACCTGGTAGAGCATCCCACAAAAACGAATGCTCCACATGCGGGTTTCACATGCCACCAACTCCACATACACAGGCAACTTCAGCGCCACAGCCGTTTTCAGATAGCCCTCAATGCAAAGGCTCTAGACGCAAATATTGGTGTGAGAGCTAATTCAATCAAGGAAACACTGCATGTTGTTGAAGGGCATATTGAAGAAGGATCAGCCGAGTGGTTCTTGTGGGAGAACAACTCCATTTGGCTCACTAACTTCACACATCATCAGGCTTCCAAGCAGCTCTCAAGGAAACTGTTTTCACACCCTATGCTTAGTGCCCTTTGTGTGCCTAGGACTGAAATGAAGCTGGTAGAGCATCCCACACAAACGAATGCTCCACATGCGGGTTTCACATGCCACCAACTCCACTTTCACAGGCAACTTCAGCGCCACAGCCGTTTTCAGATAGTTCTCAATGCAAAGGCTCTAGACGCAAATATTGGTGTGAGAGCTAATTCAATCAAGGAAACACTGCATGTTGGTGAAGGGCATATTGAAGAAGGATCAGCCGAGTGGTTCTTGTGGGAGAACAACTCCATTTGGCTCACTAACTTCACACACCATCAGGCTTCCAAGCAGCTCTCAAGGAAACTCAGTTTTCACACTCTATGCTTAGTGCCCTTTGAGTGCATTATCTAGGAATGAACCTGGTAGAGCATCCCACACAAACGAATGCTCCACATGCGGGTTTCACATGCCACCAACTCCACATTCACAGGCAACTTCAGCGCCACAGCCGTTTTCAGATAGCCCTCAATGCAAAGGCTCTAGACGCAAATATTGGTGTGAGAGCTAATTCAATCAAGGAAACACTGCATGTTGGTGAAGGGCATATTGAAGAAGGATCAGCCGAGTGGTTCTTGTGGGAGAACAACTCCATTTCGCTCACTAACTTCACACACCATCAGGCTTCCAAGCAGCTCTCAAGGAAACTCAGTTTTCACACCCTATGCTTAGTGCTCTTTGAGTACATTATCTAGGAATGAACCTGGTAGAGCATCCCACACAAACGAATGCTCCACATGCGGGTTTCACATGCCACCAACTCCACATTCACAGGCAACTTTAGCGCCACAGCCTTTTTCAGATAGCCCTCAATGCAAAGGCTCTAGACGCAAATATTGGTGTGAGAGCTAATTCAATCAAGGAAACACTGCATGTTGGTGAAGGGCATATTGAAGAAGGATCAGCCGAGTGGTTCTTGTGGGAGAACAACTCCATTTGGCTCACTAACTTCACACACCATCAGGCTTCCAAGCAGCTCTCAAGGAAACTCAGTTTTCACACTCTATGCTTAGTGCCCTTTGAGTGCATTATCTAGGAATGAACCTGGTAGAGCATCCCACACAAACGAATGCTCCACATGCGGGTTTCACATGCCACCAACTCCACCTTCTCAGGCAACTTCAGTGCCACAGCCGTTTTCAGATAGCCCTCAATGCAAAGGCTCTAGACGCAAATATTGGTGTGAGAGCTAATTCAATCAAGGAAACACTGCATGTTGGTGAAGGGCATAGTGAAGAAGGATCAGCCGAGTGGTTCTTGTGGGAGAACAACTCCATTTGGCTCACTAACTTCACACACCATCAGGCTTCCAAGCAGCTCTCAAGGAAACTCAGTTTTCACACTCTATGCTTAGTGCCCTTTGAGTGCCTAGGACTGAAATGAAGCTTGGTAGAGCATCCCACACAAACGAATGCTCCACATGCGGGTTTCACATGCCACCAACTCCACATTCTCAGGCAACTCAACACCACAGCTGTTTTCAGATAGCCCTCAATGCAAAGGCTCTAGACGCAAATATTGGTGTGAGAGCTAATTCAATCAAGGAAACACTGCATGTTGGTGAAGGGCATATTGAAGAAGGATCAGCAGAGTGGTTCTTGTGGGAGAACAACTCCATTTGTCTCACTAACTTCACACACCATCAGGCTTCCAAGCAGCTCTCAAGGAATCTCAGTTTTCACACTCTAAGCTTAGTGCCCTTTGTATGCCTAGGAATGAAATGAACCTGGTAGAGCATCCCACACAAACGAATGCTCCACATGCGGGTTTCACATGCCACCAACTCCACATTCACAGGCAACTTCAGCGCCACAGCCGTTTTCAGATAGCCCTCAATGCAAAGGCTCTAGACGCAAATATTGATGTGAGAGCTAATTCAATCAAGGAAACACTGCATGTTGGTGAAGGGCATATTGAAGACGGATCAGCCGAGTGGTTCTTGTGGGAGAACAACTCCATTTGGCTCAGTAACTTCACACACCATCAGGCTTCCAAGCAGCTCTCAAGGAAACTCAGTTTTCACACTCTATGCTTAGTGCCCTTTGAGTGCATTATCTAGGAATGAACCTGGTAGAGCATCCCACAAAAACGAATGCTCCACATGCGGGTTTCACATGCCACCAACTCCACATTCACAGGCAACTTCAGCGTCACAGCCGTTTTCAGATAGCCCTCAATGCAAAGGCTCTAGACGCAAATATTGGTGTGAGAGCTAATTCAATCAAGGAAACACTGCATGTTGGTGAAGGGCATATTGAAGAAGGATCAGCCGAGTGGTTCTTGTGGGAGAACAACTCCATTTGGCTCACTAACTTCACACACCATCAGGCTTCCAAGCAGCTCTCAAGGAAACTCAGTTTTCACACTCTATGCTTAGTGCTCTTTGAGTCCATTATCTAGGAATGAACCTGGTAGAGCATCCCACACAAACGAATGCTCCACATGCGGGTTTCACATGCCACCAACTCCACTTTCACAGGCAACTTCTGCGCCACAGCCGTTTTCAGATAGCCCTCAATGCAAAGGCTCTAGACGCAAATATTGGTGTGAGAGCTAATTCAATCAAGGAAACACTGCATGTTGGTGAAGGGCATATTGAAGAAGGATCAGCTGAGTGGTTCTTGTGGGAGAACAACTCCATTTGGCTCACTAACTTCACACACCATCAGGCTTCCAAGCAGCTCTCAAGGAAACTCAGTTTTCACACTCTAAGCTTAGTGCCCTTTGTATGCCTAGGAATGAAATGAAGCTGGTAGAGCATCCCACACAAACGAATGCTCCACATGCGGGTTTCACATGCCACCAACTCCACATTCACAGGCAACTTCAGCACCACAGCCGTTTTCAGATAGCCCTCAATGCAAAGGCTCTAGACGCAAATATTGGTGTGAGAGCTAATTCAATCAAGGAAACACTGCATGTTGGTGAAGGGCATATTGAAGAAGGATCAGCTGAGTGGTTCTTGTGGGAGAACAACTCCATTTGGCTCACTAACTTCACACATCATCAGGCTTCCAAGCAGCTCTCAAGGAAACTGTTTTCACACCCTATGCTTAGTGCCCTTTGTGTGCCTAGGACTGAAATGATTCTTGGTGAGCATCCCACACAAACGAATGCTCCACATGCGGGTTTCACATGCCACCAACTCCACATTCACAGGCAACTTCAGCGCCACAGCCGTTTTCAGATAGTTCTCAATGCAAAGGTTCTAGACGCAAATATTGGTGTGAGAGCTAATTCAATCAAGGAAACACTGCATGTTGGTGAAGGGCATATTGAAGAAGGATCAGCCGAGTGGTTCTTGTGGGAGAACAACTCCATTTGGCTCACTAACTTCACACACCATCAGGCTTCCAAGCAGCTCTCAAGGAAACTCAGTTTTCACACTCTATGCTTAGTGCCCTTTGAGTGCATTATCTAGGAATGAACCTGGTAGAGCATCCCACAGAAACGAATGCTCCACATGCGGGTTTCACATGCCACCAACTCCACATTCACAGGCAACTTCAGCGCCACAGCCGTTTTCAGATAGCCCTCAATGCAAAGGCTCTAGACGCAAATATTGGTGTGAGAGCTAATTCAATCAAGGAAACACTGCATGTTGGTGAAGGGCATATTGAAGAAGGATCAGCTGAGTGGTTCTTGTGGGAGAACAACTCCATTTGGCTCACTAACTTCACACACCATCAGGCTTCCAAGCAGCTCTCAAGGAAACTCAGTTTTCACACTCTATGCTTAGTGCCCTTTGAGTGCATTATCTAGGAATGAACCTGGTAGAGCATCCTACACAAACGAATGCTCCACATGCGGGTTTCACATGCCACCAACTCCACATTCACAGGCAACTTCAGCGCCACAGCCATTTTCAGATAGCCCTCAATGCAAAGGCTCTAGACGCAAATATTGGTGTGAGAGCTAATTCAATCAAGGAAACACTGCATGTTGGTGAAGGGCATATTGAAGAAGGATCAGCCGAGTGGTTCTTGTGGGAGAACAACTCCATTTGGCTCACTAACTTCACACACCATCAGGCTTCCAAGCAGCTCTCAAGGAAACTCAGTTTTCACACTCTATGCTTAGTGCCCTTTGAGTGCATTATCTAGGAATGAACCTGGTAGAGCATCCCACAGAAACGAATGCTCCACATGCGGGTTTCACATGCCACCAACTCCACATTCACAGGCAACTTCAGCGCCACAGCCGTTTTCAGATAGCCCTCAATGCAAAGGCTCTAGACGCAAATATTGGTGTGAGAGCTAATTCAATCAAGGAAACACTGCATGTTGGTGAAGGGCATATTGAAGAAGGATCAGCTGAGTGGTTCTTGTGGGAGAACAACTCCATTTGGCTCACTAACTTCATACACCATCAGGCTTCCAAGCAGCTCTCAAGGAAACTCAGTTTTCACCTTCTATGCTTAGTGCCCTTTGAGCTCATTTTCTAGGAATGAACCTGGTAGAGCATCCTACACAAACGAATGCTCCACATGCGGGTTTCACATGCCACCAACTCCACATTCACAGGCAACTTCAGCGCCACAGCCATTTTCAGATAGCCCTCAATGCAAAGGCTCTAGACGCAAATATTGGTGTGAGAGCTAATTCAATCAAGGAAACACTGCATGTTGGTGAAGGGCATATTGAAGAAGGATCAGCCGAGTGGTTCTTGTGGGAGAACAACTCCATTTGGCTCACTAACTTCACACACCATCAGGCTTCCAAGCAGCTCTCAAGGAAACTCAGTTTTCACACTCTATGCTTAGTGCCCTTTGAGTGCATTATCTAGGAATGAACCTGGTAGAGCATTCTACACAAACGAATGCTCCACATGCGGGTTTCACATGCCACCAACTCCACATTCACAGGCAACTTCAGCGTCACAGCCATTTTCAGATAGCCCTCAATGCAAAGGCTCTAGACACAAATATTGGTGTGAGAGCTAATTCAATCAAGGAAACACTGCATGTTGGTGAAGGGCATATTGAAGAAGGATCAGCCGAGTGGTTCTTGTGGGAGAACAACTCCATTTGGCTCACTAACTTCACACATCATCAGGCTTCCAAGCAGCTCTCAAGGAAACTGTTTTCACACTCTATGCTTAGTGCCCTTTGTGTGCCTAGGACTGAAATGAAGCTTGGTGAGCATCCCACACAAACGAATGCTCCACATGCGGGTTTCACATGCCACCAACTCCACTTTCACAGGCAACGTCTGCGCCACAGCCGTTTTCAGATAGCCCTCAATGCAAAGGCTCTAGACGCAAATATTGGTGTTAGAGCTAATTCAATCAAGGAAACACTGCATGTTGGTGAAGGGCATATTGAAGAAGGATCAGCTGAGTGGTTCTTGTGGGAGAACAACTCCATTTGGCTCACTAACTTCACACACCATCAGGCTTCCAAGCAGCTCTCAAGGAAACTCAGTTTTCACACTCTAAGCTTAGTGCCCTTTGTATGCCTAGGAATGAAATGAACCTGGTAGAGCATCCCACACAAACGAATGCTCCACATGCGGGTTTCACATGCCACCAACTCCACATTCACAGGCAACTTCAGCACCACAGCCGTTTTCAGATAGCCCTCAATGCAAAGGCTCTAGACGCAAATATTGGTGTGAGAGCTAATTCAATCAAGGAAACACTGCATGTTGGTGAAGGGCATATTGAAGAAGGATCAGCCGAGTGGTTCTTGTGGGAGAACAACTCCATTTGGCTCACTAACTTCACACACCATCAGGCTTCCAAGCAGCTCTCAAGGAAACTCAGTTTTCACACTCTATGCTTAGTGCCCTTTGAGTGCATTATCTAGGAATGAACCTGGTAGAGCATCCCACACAAACGAATGCTCCACATGCGGGTTTCACATGCCACCAACTCCACATTCACAGGCAACTTCAGCGCCACAGCCGTTTTCAGATAGCCCTCAATGCAAAGGCTCTAGACGCAAATATTGGTGTGAGAGCTAATTCAATCAAGGAAACACTGCATGTTGGTGAAGGGCATATTGAAGAAGGATCAGCCGAGTGGTTCTTGTGGGAGAACAACTCCACTTGGCTCACTAACTTCACACACCATCAGGCTTCCAAGCAGCTCTCAAGGAAACTCAGTTTTCACACTCTATGCTTAGTGCTCTTTGAGTCCATTATCTAGGAATGAACCTGGTAGAGCATCCCACACAAACGAATGCTCCACATGCGGGTTTCACATGCCACCAACTTCACATTCACAGGCAACTTCAGAGCCACAGCCGTTTTCAGATAGCCCTCACTGCAAAGGCTCTAGATGCAAATATTGGTGTGAGAGCTAATTCAATCAAGGAAACACTGCATGTTGGTGAAGGGCATATTGAAGAAGGATCAGCCGAGTGGTTCTTGTGGGAGAACAACTCCATTTGGCTCACTAACTTCACACATCATCAGGCTTCCAAGCAGCTCTCAAGGAAACTGTTTTCACACCCTATGCTTAGTGCCCTTTGTGTGCCTAGGACTGAAATGATTCTTGGTGAGCATCCCACACAAACGAATGCTCCACATGCGGGTTTCACATGCCACCAACTCCACATTCACAGGCAACTTCAGCGCCACAGCCGTTTTCAGATAGTTCTCAATGCAAAGGTTCTAGACGCAAATATTGGTGTGAGAGCTAATTCAATCAAGGAAACACTGCATGTTGGTGAAGGGCATATTGAAGAAGGATCAGCCGAGTGGTTCTTGTGGGAGAACAACTCCATTTGGCTCACTAACTTCACACACCATCAGGCTTCCAAGCAGCTCTCAAGGAAACTCAGTTTTCACACTCTATGCTTAGTGCCCTTTGAGTGCATTATCTAGGAATGAACCTGGTAGAGCATCCCACAGAAACGAATGCTCCACATGCGGGTTTCACATGCCACCAACTCCACATTCACAGGCAACTTCAGCGCCACAGCCGTTTTCAGATAGCCCTCAATGCAAAGGCTCTAGACGCAAATATTGGTGTGAGAGCTAATTCAATCAAGGAAACACTGCATGTTGGTGAAGGGCATATTGAAGAAGGATCAGCTGAGTGGTTCTTGTGGGAGAACAACTCCATTTGGCTCACTAACTTCACACACCATCAGGCTTCCAAGCAGCTCTCAAGGAAACTCAGTTTTCACACTCTATGCTTAGTGCCCTTTGAGTGCATTATCTAGGAATGAACCTGGTAGAGCATCCTACACAAACGAATGCTCCACATGCGGGTTTCACATGCCACCAACTCCACATTCACAGGCAACTTCAGCGCCACAGCCATTTTCAGATAGCCCTCAATGCAAAGGCTCTAGACGCAAATATTGATGTGAGAGCTAATTCAATCAAGGAAACACTGCATGTTGGTGAAGGGCATATTGAAGAAGGATCAGCCGAGTGGTTCTTGTGGGAGAACAACTCCATTTGGCTCACTAACTTCACACACCATCAGGCTTCCAAGCAGCTCTCAAGGAAACTCAGTTTTCACACTCTATGCTTAGTGCCCTTTGAGTGCATTATCTAGGAATGAACCTGGTAGAGCATCCCACAGAAACGAATGCTCCACATGCGGGTTTCACATGCCACCAACTCCACATTCACAGGCAACTTCAGCGCCACAGCCGTTTTCAGATAGCCCTCAATGCAAAGGCTCTAGACGCAAATATTGGTGTGAGAGCTAATTCAATCAAGGAAACACTGCATGTTGGTGAAGGGCATATTGAAGAAGGATCAGCTGAGTGGTTCTTGTGGGAGAACAACTCCATTTGGCTCACTAACTTCATACACCATCAGGCTTCCAAGCAGCTCTCAAGGAAACTCAGTTTTCACCTTCTATGCTTAGTGCCCTTTGAGCTCATTTTCTAGGAATGAACCTGGTAGAGCATCCTACACAAACGAATGCTCCACATGCGGGTTTCACATGCCACCAACTCCACATTCACAGGCAACTTCAGCGCCACAGCCATTTTCAGATAGCCCTCAATGCAAAGGCTCTAGACGCAAATATTGGTGTGAGAGCTAATTCAATCAAGGAAACACTGCATGTTGGTGAAGGGCATATTGAAGAAGGATCAGCCGAGTGGTTCTTGTGGGAGAACAACTCCATTTGGCTCACTAACTTCACACACCATCAGGCTTCCAAGCAGCTCTCAAGGAAACTCAGTTTTCACACTCTATGCTTAGTGCCCTTTGAGTGCATTATCTAGGAATGAACCTGGTAGAGCATTCTACACAAACGAATGCTCCACATGCGGGTTTCACATGCCACCAACTCCACTTTCACAGGCAACTTCAGCGCCACAGCCGTTTTCAAATAGTTCTCAATGCAAAGGCTCTAGACGCAAATATTGGTGTGAGAGCTAATTGAATCAAGGAAACACTGCATGTTGGTGAAGGGCATATTGAAGAAGGATCAGCCGAGTGGTTCTTGTGGGACAACAACTCCATTTGGCTCACTAACTTCACACATCATCAGGCTTCCAAGCAGCTCTCAAGGAAACTGTTTTTACACCCTATGCTTACTGCCCTTTGTGTGCCTAGGACTGAAATGAAGCTTGGTGAGCATCCCACACAAACGAATGCTCCACATGCGGGTTTCACATGCCACCAACTCCACTTTCACAGGCAACTTCAGCGCCACAGCCGTTTTCAGATAGCCCTCAATGCAAAGGCTCTAGACGCAAATATTGATGTGAGAGCTAATTCAATCAAGGAAACACTGCATGTTGGTGAAGGGCATATTGAAGAAGGATCAGCCGAGTGGTTCTTGTGGGAGAACAACTCCATTTGGCTCACTAACTTCACACACCATCAGGCTTCCAAGCAGCTCTCAAGGAAACTCAGTTTTCACACTCTATGCTTAGTGCCCTTTGAGTGCATTATCTAGGAATGAACCTGGTAGAGCATCCCACAGAAACGAATGCTCCACATGCGGGTTTCACATGCCACCAACTCCACATTCACAGGCAACTTCAGCGCCACAGCCGTTTTCAGATAGCCCTCAATGCAAAGGCTCTAGACGCAAATATTGGTGTGAGAGCTAATTCAATCAAGGAAACACTGCATGTTGGTGAAGGGCATATTGAAGAAGGATCAGCTGAGTGGTTCTTGTGGGAGAACAACTCCATTTGGCTCACTAACTTCATACACCATCAGGCTTCCAAGCAGCTCTCAAGGAAACTCAGTTTTCACCTTCTATGCTTAGTGCCCTTTGAGCTCATTTTCTAGGAATGAACCTGGTAGAGCATCCTACACAAACGAATGCTCCACATGCGGGTTTCACATGCCACCAACTCCACATTCACAGGCAACTTCAGCGCCACAGCCATTTTCAGATAGCCCTCAATGCAAAGGCTCTAGACGCAAATATTGGTGTGAGAGCTAATTCAATCAAGGAAACACTGCATGTTGGTGAAGGGCATATTGAAGAAGGATCAGCCGAGTGGTTCTTGTGGGAGAACAACTCCATTTGGCTCACTAACTTCACACACCATCAGGCTTCCAAGCAGCTCTCAAGGAAACTCAGTTTTCACACTCTATGCTTAGTGCCCTTTGAGTGCATTATCTAGGAATGAACCTGGTAGAGCATTCTACACAAACGAATGCTCCACATGCGGGTTTCACATGCCACCAACTCCACTTTCACAGGCAACTTCAGCGCCACAGCCGTTTTCAAATAGTTCTCAATGCAAAGGCTCTAGACGCAAATATTGGTGTGAGAGCTAATTGAATCAAGGAAACACTGCATGTTGGTGAAGGGCATATTGAAGAAGGATCAGCCGAGTGGTTCTTGTGGGACAACAACTCCATTTGGCTCACTAACTTCACACATCATCAGGCTTCCAAGCAGCTCTCAAGGAAACTGTTTTTACACCCTATGCTTACTGCCCTTTGTGTGCCTAGGACTGAAATGAAGCTTGGTGAGCATCCCACACAAACGAATGCTCCACATGCGGGTTTCACATGCCACCAACTCCACTTTCACAGGCAACTTCAGCGCCACAGCCGTTTTCAGATAGCCCTCAATGCAAAGGCTCTAGACGCAAATATTGGTGTGAGAGCTAATTCAATCAAGGAAACACTGCATGTTGGTGAAGGGCATATTGAAGAAGGATCAGCCGAGTGGTTCTTGTGGGAGAACAACTCCATTTGGCTCACTAACTTCACACACCATCAGGCTCCCAAGCAGCTCTCAAGGAAACTCAGTTTTCACACTCTCTGCTTAGTGCTCTTTGAGTGCATTATCTAGGAATGAACCTGGTAGAGCATCCCACAAAAACGAATGCTCCACATGCGGGTTTCACATGCCACCAACTCCACATACACAGGCAACTTCAGCGCCACAGCCGTTTTCAGATAGCCCTCAATGCAAAGGCTCTAGACGCAAATATTGGTGTGAGAGCTAATTCAATCAAGGAAACACTGCATGTTGTTGAAGGGCATATTGAAGAAGGATCAGCCGAGTGGTTCTTGTGGGAGAACGACTCCATTTGGCTCACTAACTTCACACATCATCAGGCTTCCAAGCAGCTCTCAAGGAAACTGTTTTCACACCCTATGCTTAGTGCCCTTTGTGTGCCTAGGACTGAAATGAAGCTGGTAGAGCATCCCACACAAACGAATGCTCCACATGCGGGTTTCACATGCCACCAACTCCACTTTCACAGGCAACTTCAGCGCCACAGCCGTTTTCAGATAGTTCTCAATGCAAAGGCTCTAGACGCAAATATTGGTGTGAGAGCTAATTCAATCAAGGAAACACTGCATGTTGGTGAAGGGCATATTGAAGAAGGATCAGCCGAGTGGTTCTTGTGGGAGAACAACTCCATTTGGCTCACTAACTTCACACACCATCAGGCTTCCAAGCAGCTCTCAAGGAAACTCAGTTTTCACACTCTATGCTTAGTGCCCTTTGAGTGCATTATCTAGGAATGAACCTGGTAGAGCATCCCACACAAACGAATGCTCCACATGCGGGTTTCACATGCCACCAACTCCACATTCACAGGCAACTTCAGCGCCACAGCCGTTTTCAGATAGCCCTCAATGCAAAGGCTCTAGACGCAAATATTGGTGTGAGAGCTAATTCAATCAAGGAAACACTGCATGTTGGTGAAGGGCATATTGAAGAAGGATCAGCCGAGTGGTTCTTGTGGGAGAACAACTCCATTTCGCTCACTAACTTCACACACCATCAGGCTTCCAAGCAGCTCTCAAGGAAACTCAGTTTTCACACTCTATGCTTAGTGCTCTTTGAGTACATTATCTAGGAATGAACCTGGTAGAGCATCCCACACAAACGAATGCTCCACATGCGGGTTTCACATGCCACCAACTCCACATTCACAGGCAACTTTAGCGCCACAGCCCTTTTCAGATAGCCCTCAATGCAAAGGCTCTAGACGCAAATATTGGTGTGAGAGCTAATTCAATCAAGGAAACACTGCATGTTGGTGAAGGGCATATTGAAGAAGGATCAGCCGAGTGGTTCTTGTGGGAGAACAACTCCATTTGGCTCACTAACTTCACACACCATCAGGCTTCCAAGCAGCTCTCAAGGAAACTCAGTTTTCACACTCTATGCTTAGTGCCCTTTGTGTGCCCAGGACTGAAATGAAACTTGGTCAGCATCCCACACAAACGAATGCTCCACATGCGGGTTTCACATGCCACCAACTCCACATTCACAGGCAACTTCAGCGCCACAGCCGTTTTCAGATAGCCCTCAATGCAAAGGCTCTAGACGCAAATATTGGTGTGAGAGCTAATTCAATCAAGGAAACACTGCATGTTGGTGAAGGGCATATTGAAGAAGGATCAGCCGAGTGGTTCTTGTGGGAGAACAACTCCATTTGGCTCACTAACTTCACACACCATCAGGCTTCCAAGCAGCTCTCAAGGAAACTCAGTTTTCACACTCTATGCTTAGTGCCCTTTGAGTGCATTATCTAGGAATGAACCTGGTAGAGCATCCCACACAAACGAATGCTCCACATGCGGGTTTCACATGCCACCAACTCCACCTTCTCAGGCAACTTCAGTGCCACAGCCGTTTTCAGATAGCCCTCAATGCAAAGGCTCTAGACGCAAATATTGGTGTGAGAGCTAATTCAATCAAGGAAACACTGCATGTTGGTGAAGGGCATAGTGAAGAAGGATCAGCCGAGTGGTTCTTGTGGGAGAACAACTCCATTTGGCTCACTAACTTCACACACCATCAGGCTTCCAAGCAGCTCTCAAGGAAACTCAGTTTTCACACTCTATGCTTAGTGCCCTTTGAGTGCCTAGAACTGAAATGAAGCTTGGTAGAGCATCCCACACAAACGAATGCTCCACATGCGGGTTTCACATGCCACCAACTCCACATTCTCAGGCAACTCAACACCACAGCTGTTTTCAGATAGCCCTCAATGCAAAGGCTCTAGACGCAAATATTGGTGTGAGAGCTAATTCAATCAAGGAAACACTGCATGTTGGTGAAGGGCATATTGAAGAAGGATCAGCAGAGTGGTTCTTGTGGGAGAACAACTCCATTTGGCTCACTAACTTCACACACCATCAGGCTTCCAAGCAGCTCTCAAGGAAACTCAGTTTTCACACTCTAAGCTTAGTGCCCTTTGTATGCCTAGGAATGAAATGAACCTGGTAGAGCATCCCACACAAACGAATGCTCCACATGCGGGTTTCACATGCCACCAACTCCACATTCACAGGCAACTTCAGCGCCACAGCCGTTTTCAGATAGCCCTCAATGCAAAGGCTCTAGACGCAAATATTGATGTGAGAGCTAATTCAATCAAGGAAACACTGCATGTTGGTGAAGGGCATATTGAAGAAGGATCAGCCGAGTGGTTCTTGTGGGAGAACAACTCCATTTGGCTCAGTAACTTCACACACCATCAGGCTTCCAAGCAGCTCTCAAGGAAACTCAGTTTTCACACTCTATGCTTAGTGCCCTTTGAGTGCATTATCTAGGAATGAACCTGGTAGAGCATCCCACAAAAACGAATGCTCCACATGCGGGTTTCACATGCCACCAACTCCACATTCACAGGCAACTTCAGCGTCACAGCCGTTTTCAGATAGCCCTCAATGCAAAGGCTCTAGACGCAAATATTGGTGTGAGAGCTAATTCAATCAAGGAAACACTGCATGTTGGTGAAGGGCATATTGAAGAAGGATCAGCCGAGTGGTTCTTGTGGGAGAACAACTCCATTTGGCTCACTAACTTCACACACCATCAGGCTTCCAAGCAGCTCTCAAGGAAACTCAGTTTTCACACTCTATGCTTAGTGCTCTTTGAGTACATTATCTAGGAATGAACCTGGTAGAGCATCCCACACAAACGAATGCTCCACATGCGGGTTTCACATGCCACCAACTCCACTTTCACAGGCAACTTCTGCGCCACAGCCGTTTTCAGATAGCCCTCAATGCAAAGGCTCTAGACGCAAATATTGGTGTGAGAGCTAATTCAATCAAGGAAACACTGCATGTTGGTGAAGGGCATATTGAAGAAGGATCAGCTGAGTGGTTCTTGTGAGAGAACAACTCCATTTGGCTCACTAACTTCACACACCATCAGGCTTCCAAGCAGCTCTCAAGGAAACTCAGTTTTCACACTCTAAGCTTAGTGCCCTTTGTATGCCTAGGAATGAAATGAAGCTGGTAGAGCATCCCACACAAACGAATGCTCCACATGCGGGTTTCACATGCCACCAACTCCACATTCACAGGCAACTTCAGCACCACAGCCGTTTTCAGATAGCCCTCAATGCAAAGGCTCTAGACGCAAATATTGGTGTGAGAGCTAATTCAATCAAGGAAACACTGCATGTTGGTGAAGGGCATATTGAAGAAGGATCAGCCGAGTGGTTCTTGTGGGAGAACAACTCCATTTGGCTCACTAACTTCACACACCATCAGGCTTCCAAGCAGCTCTCAAGGAAACTCAGTTTTCACACTCTATGCTTAGTGCCCTTTGAGTGCATTATCTAGGAATGAACCTGGTAGAGCATCCCACACAAACGAATGCTCCACATGCGGGTTTCACATGCCACCAACTCCACATTCACAGGCAACTTCAGCGCCACAGCCGTTTTCAGATAGCCCTCAATGCAAAGGCTCTAGACGCAAATATTGGTGTGAGAGCTAATTCAATCAAGGAAACACTGCATGTTGGTGAAGGGCATATTGAAGAAGGATCAGCCGAGTGGTTCTTGTGGGAGAACAACTCCACTTGGCTCACTAACTTCACACACCATCAGGCTTCCAAGCAGCTCTCAAGGAAACTCAGTTTTCACACTCTATGCTTAGTGCTCTTTGAGTCCATTATCTAGGAATGAACCTGGTAGAGCATCCCACACAAACGAATGCTCCACATGCGGGTTTCACATGCCACCAACTTCACATTCACAGGCAACTTCAGAGCCACAGCCGTTTTCAGATAGCCCTCACTGCAAAGGCTCTAGATGCAAATATTGGTGTGAGAGCTAATTCAATCAAGGAAACACTGCATGTTGGTGAAGGGCATATTGAAGAAGGATCAGCCGAGTGGTTCTTGTGTGGGAGAACAACTCCATTTGGCTCACTAACTTCACACATCATCAGGCTTCCAAGCAGCTCTCAAGGAAACTGTTTTCACAACCTATGCTTAGTGCCCTTTGTGTGCCTAGGACTGAAATGAAGCTTGGTGAGCATCCCACACAAACGAATGCTCCACATGCGGGTTTCACATGCCACCAACTCCACTTTCACAGGCAACTTCAGCGCCACAGCCGTTTTCAAATAGTTCTCAATGCAAAGGCTCTAGACGCAAATATTGGTGTGAGAGCTAATTCAATCAAGGAAACACTCCATGATGGTGAAGGGCATATTGAAGAAGGATCAGCCGAGTGGTTCTTGTGGGAGAACAACTCCATTTGGCTCACTAACTTCACACACCATCAGGCTTCCAAGCAGCTCTCAAGGAAACTCAGTTTTCACACTCTATGCTTAGTGCCCTTTGAGTGCCTAGGACTGAAATGAAGCTTGGTAGAGCATCCCACACAAACGAATGCTCCACATGCGGGTTTCACATGCCACCAACTCCACATTCTCAGGTAACTCAACACCACAGCCTTTTTCAGATAGCCCTCAATGCAAAGGCTCTAGACGCAAATATTGGTGTGAGAGCTAATTCAATCAAGGAAACACTGCATGTTGGTGAAGGGCATATTGAAGAAGGATCAGCAGAGCGGTTCTTGTGGGAGAACAACTCCATTTGGCTCACTAACTTCACACACCATCAGGCTTCCAAGCAGCTCTCAAGGAAACTCAGTTTTCACACTCTATGCTTAGTGCCCTTTGTATGCCTAGGAATGAAATGAACCTGGTAGAGCATCCCACACAAAGGAATGCTCCACATGCGGGTTTCACATGCCACGAACTCCACATTCACAGGCAACTTCAGCGCCACAGCCGTTTTCAGATAGCCCTCAATGCAAAGGCTCTAGACGCAAATATTGGTGTGAGAGCTAATTCAATCAAGGAAACACTGCATGTTGGTGAAGGGCATATTGAAGAAGGATCAGCAGAGTGGTTCTTGTGGGAGAACAACTCCATTTGGCTCACTAACTTCACACACCATCAGGCTTCCAAGCAGCTCTCAAGGAAACTCAGTTTTCACACTCTATGCTTAGTGCCCTTTGAGTGCCTAGGACTGAAATGAAGCTTGGTAGAGCATCCCACACAAACGAATGCTCCACATGCGGGTTTCACATGCCACCAACTCCACATTCTCAGGCAACTCAGCACCATGGCTTTTTTCAGATAGCCCTCAATGCAAAGGCTCTAGACGCAAATATTGGTGTGAGAGCTAATTCAATCAAGGAAACACTGCATGTTGGTGAAGGGCATATTGAAGAAGGATCAGCCGAGTGGTTCTTGTGGGAGAACAACTCCATTTGGCTCACTAACTTCACACATCATCAGGCTTCCAAGCAGCTCTCAAGGAAACTGTTTTCACACCCTATGCTTACTGCCCTTTGTGTGCCTAGGACTGAAATGAATCTGGTAGAGCATCCCACACAAACGAATGCTCCACATGCGGGTTTCACATGCCACCAACTCCACATTCACAGGCAACTTCAGCGCCACAGCCGTTTTCAGATAGTTCTCAATGCAAAGGCTCTAGACGCAAATATTGGTGTGAGAGCTAATTCAATCAAGGAAACACTGCATGTTGGTGAAGGGCATATTGAAGAAGGATCAGCCGAGTGGTTCTTGTGGGAGAACAACTCCATTTGGCTCACTAACTTCACACACCATCAGGCTTCCAAGCAGCTCTCAAGGAAACTCAGTTTTCACACTCTATGCTTAGTGCCCTTTGTATGCCTAGGAATGAAATGAACCTGGTAGAGCATCCCACACAAACGAATGCTCCACATGCGGGTTTCACATGCCAACAACTCCACATTCACAGGCAACTTCAGCGCCACAGCCATTTTCAGATAGCCCTCAATGCAAAGGCTCTAGACGCAAATATTGGTGTGAGAGCTAATTCAATCAAGGAAACACTGCATGTTGGTGAAGGGCATATTGAAGAAGGATCAGCCGAGTGGTTCTTGTGGGAGAACAACTCCATTTGGCTCACTAACTTCACACACCATCAGGCTTCCAAGCAGCTCTCAAGGAAACTCAGTTTTCACACTCTATGCTTAGTGCCCTCTGTATGCCTGGGACTGAAATGAAGGTTGGTGAGCATGCCACACAAACGAATGCTCCACATGCGGGTTTCACATGCCACCAACTCCACATTCACAGGCAACTTCAGCGCCACAGCCGTTTTCAGATAGCCATCAATGCAAAGGCTCTAGACGCAAATATTGGTGTGAGAGCTAATTCAATCAAGGAAACACTCCATGATGGTGAAGGGCATATTGAAGAAGGATCAGCCGAGTGGTTCTTGTGGGAGAACAACTCCATTTGGCTCACTAACTTCACACACCATCAGGCTTCCAAGCAGCTCTCAAGGAAACTCAGTTTTCACACTCTATGCTTAGTGCCCTTTGAGTGCCTAGGACTGAAATGAAGCTTGGTAGAGCATCCCACACAAACGAATGCTCCACATGCGGGTTTCACATGCCACCAACTCCACATTCTCAGGTAACTCAACACCACAGCCTTTTTCAGATAGCCCTCAATGCAAAGGCTCTAGACGCAAATATTGGTGTGAGAGCTAATTCAATCAAGGAAACACTGCATGTTGGTGAAGGGCATATTGAAGAAGGATCAGCAGAGCGGTTCTTGTGGGAGAACAACTCCATTTGGCTCACTAACTTCACACACCATCAGGCTTCCAAGCAGCTCTCAAGGAAACTCAGTTTTCACACTCTATGCTTAGTGCCCTTTGTATGCCTAGGAATGAAATGAACCTGGTAGAGCATCCCACACAAAGGAATGCTCCACATGCGGGTTTCACATGCCACCAACTCCACATTCACAGGCAACTTCAGCGCCACAGCCGTTTTCAGATAGCCCTCAATGCAAAGGCTCTAGACGCAAATATTGATGTGAGAGCTAATTCAATCAAGGAAACACTGCATGTTGGTGAAGGGCATATTGAAGAAGGATCAGCAGAGTGGTTCTTGTGGGAGAACAACTCCATTTGGCTCACTAACTTCACACACCATCAGGCTTCCAAGCAGCTCTCAAGGAAACTCAGTTTTCACACTCTATGCTTAGTGCCCTTTGTGTGCCTAGGACTGAAATGAAGCTTGGTAGAGCATCCCACACAAACGAATGCTCCACATGCGGGTTTCACATGCCACCAACTCCACATTCTCAGGCAACTCAGCACCATGGCTTTTTTCAGATAGCCCTCAATGCAAAGGCTCTAGACGCAAATATTGGTGTGAGAGCTAATTCAATCAAGGAAACACTGCATGTTGGTGAAGGGCATATTGAAGAAGGATCAGCCGAGTGGTTCTTGTGGGAGAACAACTCCATTTGGCTCACTAACTTCACACACCATCAGGCTTCCAAGCAGCTCTCAAGGAAACTCAGTTTTCACACTCTATGCTTAGTGCCCTTTGAGTGCATTATCTAGGAATGAACCTGGTAGAGCATCCCACACAAACGAATGCTCCACATGCGGGTTTCACATGCCACCAACTCCACATTCACAGGCAACTTCAGCGCCACAGCCGTTTTCAGATAGCCCTCACTGCAAAGGCTCTAGACGCAAATATTGGTGTGAGAGCTAATTCAATCAAGGAAACACTGCATATTGGTGAACGGCATATTGAAGAAGGATCAGCCGAGTGGTTCTTGTGGGAGAACAACTCCATTTGGCTCACTAACTTCACACACCATCAGGCTTCCAAGCAGCTCTCAAGGAAACTCAGTTTTCACACTCTATGCTTAGTGCCCTTTGAGTGCATTATCTAGGAATGAACCTGGTAGAGCATCCCACACAAACGAATGCTCCACATGCGGGTTTCACATTCCACCAACTCCACATTCACAGGCAACTTCAGCGCCACAGCCGTTTTCAGATAGCCCTCAATGCAAAGGCTCTAGACGCAAATATTGGTGTGAGAGCTAATTCAATCAAGGGAAACACTGCATGTTGGTGAAGGGCATATTGAAGAAGGATCAGCCGGAGTGGTCTTGTGGGACAACAACTCCATTTGGCTCACTAACTTCACACACCATCAGGCTTCCAAGCAGCTCTCAAGGAAACTCAGTTTCACACTCTATGCTTAGTGCCCTCTGTATGCCTGGGACTGAAATGAAGGTTGGTGAGCATGCCACACAAACGAATGCTCCACATGCGGGTTTCACATGCCACCAACTCCACATTCACAGGCAACTTCAGCGCCACAGCCGTGTTCAGATAGCCTCAATGCAAAGGCTCTAGACGCAAATATTGGTGTGAGAGCTAATTAAATCAAGGAAACACTCCATGATGGTGAAGGGCATATTGAAGAAGGATCAGCCGAGTGGTTCTTGTGGGAGAACAACTCCATTTGGCTCACTAACTTCACACACCATCAGGCTTCCAAGCAGCTCTCAAGGAAACTTAGGACTGAAATGAAGCTTGGTAGAGCATCCCACACAAACGAATGCTCCACATGCGGGTTTCACATGCCACCAACTCCACATTCTCAGGTAACTCAACACCACAGCCTTTTTCAGATAGCCCTCAATGCAAAGGCTCTAGACGCAAATATTGGTGTGAGAGCTAATTCAATCAAGGAAACACTGCATGTTGGTGAAGGGCATATTGAAGAAGGATCAGCAGAGCGGTTCTTGTGCGAGAACAACTCCATTTGGCTCACTAACTTCACACACCATCAGGCTTCCAAGCAGCTCTCAAGGAAACTCAGTTTTCACACTCTATGCTTAGTGCCCTTTGTATGCCTAGGAATGAAATGAACCTGGTAGAGCATCCCACACAAAGGAATGCTCCACATGCGGGTTTCACATGCCACGAACTCCACATTCACAGGCAACTTCAGCGCCACAGCCGTTTTCAGATAGCCCTCAATGCAAAGGCTCTAGACGCAAATATTGGTGTGAGAGCTAATTCAATGAAGGAAACACTGCATGTTGGTGAAGGGGCATATTGAAGAAGGATCAGCAGAGTGGTTCTTGTGGGAGAACAACTCCATTTGGCTCACTAACTTCACACACCATCAGGCTTCCAAGCAGCTCTCAAGGAAACTCAGTTTTCACACTCTATGCTTAGTGCCCTTTGAGTGCCTAGGACTGAAATGAAGCTTGGTAGAGCATCCCACACAAACGAATGCTCCACATGCGGGTTTCACATGCCACCAACTCCACATTCTCAGGCAACTCAGCACCATAGCTTTTTTCAGATAGCCCTCAATGCAAAGGCTCTAGACGCAAATATTGGTGTGAGAGCTAATTCAATCAAGGAAACACTGCATGTTGGTGAAGGGCATATTGAAGAAGGATCAGCCGAGTGGTTCTTGTGGGAGAACAACTCCATTTGGCTCACTAACTTCACACACCATCAGGCTTCCAAGCAGCTCTCAAGGAAACTCAGTTTTCACACTCTATTCTTAGTGCCCTTTGTATGCCTAGGACTGAAATGAACCTTGATGAGCATCCCACACACAAACGAATGCTCCACATGCGGGTTTCACATGCCAACAACTCCACATTCACAGGCAACTTCAGCGCCACAGCCGTTTTCAGATAGCCCTCAATGCAAAGGCTCTAGACGCAAATATTGGTGTGAGAGCTAATTCAATCAAGGAAACACTGCATGTTGGTGAGAAGTGCATATTGAAGAAGGATCAGCCGAGTGGTTCTTGTGAGAGAACAACTCCATTTGGCTCACTAACTTCACACACCATCAGGCTTCCAAGCAGCTCTCAAGGAAACTCAGTTTTCACACTCTATGCTTAGTGCCCTTTGAGTGCATTATCTAGGGAATGAACCTGGTAGAGCATCCCACACAAACGAATGCTCCACATGCCGGGTTTCACATGCCACCAACTCCACATTCACAGGCAACTTCAGCGCCACAGCCGTTTTCAGATAGCCCTTAATGCAAAGGCTCTAGACGCAAATTTGGTGTGAGAGCTAATTCAATCAAGGAAACACTGCATGTTGGTGAAGGGGCATATTGAAGAAGGATCAGCCGAGTGGTCTTGTGGGAGAACAACTCCCATTGGCTCACTAACTTCACACATCATCATTCTTCCAAGCAGCTCTCAGGGAAACTCAGTTTTCACACTCTATGCTTAGTGCCCTTTGAGTGCATTATCTAGGAATGAACCTGGTAGAGCATCGCACACAAACGAATGCTCCACATGCGGGTTTCACATGCACCAACTCCACATTCACAGGTAACTTCAGCGCCACAGCCGTTTTCAGATAGCCCTCAATGCAAAGGCTCTAGACGCAAATATTGGTGTGAGAGCTAATTCAATCAAGGAAACACTGCATGTTGGTGAAGGGCATATTGAAGAAGGATCAGCTGAGTGGTTCTTGTGGGAGAACAACTCCATTTGGCTCACTAACTTCACACACCATCAGGCTTCCAAGCAGCTCTCAAGGAAACTCAGTTTTCACACTCTATGCTTAGTGCCCTTTGAGTGCCTAGGACTGAAATAAAGCTTGGGTGAGGCATCCCACACAAACGAATGCTCCACATGCGGGTTTCACATGCCACCAACTCCACTTCTCAGGCAACTCAGCACCCATGGCCTTTTTTCAGATAGCCCTCAATGCAAAGGCTCTAGACGCAAATATTGGTGTGAGAGCTAATTCAATCAAGGAAACACTGCATGTTGGTGAAGGGCATATTGAAGAAGGATCAGCCGAGTGGTTCTTGTGGGAGAACAACTCCATTGGCTCACTAACTTCACACACCATCAGGCTTCCAAGCAGCTCTCAAGGAAACTCAGTTTTCACACTCTATGCTTAGTGCCCTTTGTATGCCTAGAATGAAATGAACCTGGTAGAGCATCCACACAAACGAATGCTCCACATGCGGGTTTCACATGCCAACAACTCCACATTCACAGGCAACTTCAGCGCCACAGCCATTTTCAGATAGCCCTCAATGCAAAGGCTCTAGACGCAAATATTGGTGTGAGAGCTAATTCAATCAAGGAAACACTGCATGTTGGTGAAGGGCATATTGAAGAAGGATCAGCCGAGTGGTTCTTGTGGGAGAACACTCCATTTGGCTCACTAACTTCACACACCATCAGGCTTCCAAGCAGCTCTCAAGGAACTCAGTTTTCACACTCTATGCTTAGTGCCCTTTGAGTGCATTATCTAGGAATGAACCTGTAGAGCATCCCACACAAACGAATGCTCCACATGCGGGTTTCACATGCCACCAACTCCACATTCACAGGCAACTTCAGCGCCACAGCCGTTTTCAGATAGCCTCAATGCAAAGGCTCTAGACGCAAATATTGGTGTGAGAGCTAATTCAATCAAGGAAACACTGCATATTGGTGAAGGGCATATTGAAGAAGGATCAGCCGAGTGGTTCTTGTGGGAGAACAACTCCATTTGGCTCACTAACTTCACACACCATCAGGCTTCCAAGCAGCTCTCAAGGAAAACTCAGTTTTCACACTCTATGCTTAGTGCCCTTTGAGTGCATTATCTAGGAAAGAACCTGGGTAGAGCATCCCACACAAACGAATGCTACCATGCGGGTTTCACATTCCACCAACTCACATTCACAGGCAACTTCAGCGCCACAGCCGTTTTTCAGATAGCCCCTCAATGCAAAGGCTCTAGACGCAAATATTGGTGTGAGAGCTAATTCAATCAAGGAAACACTGCATGTTGGTGAAGGGCATATTGAAGAAGGATCAGCCGAGTGGTTCTTGTGGGACAACAACTCCATTGGCTCACTAACTTCACACACCATCAGGCTTCCAAGCAGCTCTCAAGGAAACTCAGTTTTCACACTCTATGCTTAGTGCCCTCTGTATGCCTGGGACTGAAATGAAGGTTGGTGAGCATGCACACAAACGAATGCTCCACATGCGGGTTTCACATGCCACCAACTCCACATTCACAGGCCAACTTCAGCGCCACAGCCGTGTTCAGATAGCCCCTCAATGCAAAGGCTCTAGACGCAAATATTGGTGTGAGAGCTAATTCAATCAAGGAAACACTCCATGATGGTGAAGGGCATATTGAAGAAGGATCAGCCGAGTGGTTCTTGTGGGAGAACAACTCCATTTGGCTCACTAACTTCACACACCATCAGGCTTCCAAGCAGCTCTCAAGGAAACTCAGTTTTCACCACTTCTATGCTTAGTGCCCTTTGAGTGCCTAGGACTGAAATGAAGGCTTGGTAGAGCATCCCACACAAACGAATGCCTCCACATGCGGGTTTCACATGCCACCAACTCCACATTCTCAGGTAACTCAACACCACAGCCTTTTTCAGATAGCCCTCAATGCAAAGGCTCTAGACGCAAATATTGGTGTGAGAGCTAATTCAATCAAGGAAACACTGCATGTTGGTGAAGGGCATATTGAAGAAGGATCAGCCGAGTGGTTCTTGTGGGAGAACAACCTCCACTTTGGCTCACTAACTTCACACACCATCAGGCTTCCAAGCAGCTCTCAAGGAAACTCAGTTTTCACACTCTATGCTTAGTGCCCTTTGTATGCCTAGGAATGAAATGAACCTGGTAGAGCATCCCACACAAAGGAATGCTCCACATGCGGGTTTCACATGCCCACGAACTCCACATTCACAGGCAACTTCAGCGCCACAGCCGTTTTCAGATAGCCCTCAATGCAAAGGCTCTAGACGCAAATATTGGTGTGAGAGCTAATTCAATGAAGGAAACACTGCATGTTGGTGAAGGGCATATTGAAGAAGGATCAGCAGAGTGGTTCTTGTGGGAGAACAACTCCATTTGGCTCACTAACTTCACACACCATCAGGCTTCCAAGCAGCTCTCAAGGAACTCAGTTTTCACACTCTATGCTTAGTGCCCTTTGAGTGCCTAGGACTGAAATGAAGCTTGGTAGAGCATCCCACACAAACGAATGCTCCACATGCGGGTTTCACATGCCACCAACTCCACATTCTCAGGCAACTCAGCACCATAGCTTTTTTTCAGATAGCCCTCAATGCAAAGGCTCTAGACGCAAATATTGTGTGAGAGCTAATTCAATCAAGGAAACACTGCATGTTGGTGAAGGGCATATTGAAGAAGGATCAGCCGAGTGGTTCTTGTGGGAGAACAACTCCATTTGGCTCACTAACTTCACACACATCCATCAGGCTTCAAGCAGCTCTCAAGGAAACTCAGTTTTCACACTCTATTCTTAGTTGCCCTTTGTATGCCTAGGACTGAAATGAACCTTGGTGAGCATCCCACACAAACGAATGCTCCACATGCGGGTTTCACATGCCAACAACTCACATTCACAGGGCAACTTCAGCGCCACAGCCGTTTTCAGATAGCACCTCAATGCAAAGGCTCTAGACGCAAATATTGGTGTGAGAGCTAATTCAATCAAGGAAACACTGCATGTTGGTGAAGTGCATATTGAAGAAGGATCAGCCGAGTGGTTCTTGTGAGAGAACAACTCCATTTGGCTTCACTAACTTCACACACCATCAGGCTTCCAAGCAGCTCTCAAGGAAACTCAGTTTTTCACACTCTATGCTTAGTGCCCTTTGAGTGCATTATCTAGGAATGAACTGTGTAGAGCATCCCACACAAACGAATGCTCCACATGCGGGTTTCACATGCCACCAACTCCACATTCACAGGCAACTTCAGCGCCACAGGCCGTTTTCAGATAGCCCTTAATGCAAAGGCTCTAGACGCAATATTGGTGTGAGAGCTAATTCAATCAAGGAAACACTGCATGTTGGTGAAGGGCATATTGAAGAAGGATCAGCCGAGTGGTTCTTGTGGGAGAACAAACTCCATTTGCCTCACTAACTTCACACATCATCATTCTTCCAAGCAGCTCTCAAGGAAACTCAGTTTTCACACTCTATGCTTAGTGCCCTTTGAGTGCATTATCTAGGAATGAACCTGGTAGAGCATCGCACACAAACGAATGCTCCACATGCTGGTTTCACATGCCACCAACTCCACATTCACAGGTAACTTCAGCGCCACAGCCGTTTTCAGATAGCCCTCAATGCAAAGGCTCTAGACGCAAATATTGGTGTGAGAGCTAATTCAATCAAGGAAACACTGCATGTTGGTGAAGGCATATTGAAGAAGGATCAGCTGAGTGGTTCTTGTGGGAGAACAACTCCCATTTGGCTCACTAACTTCACACACCATCAGGCTTCCAAGCAGCTCTCAAGGAAACTCAGTTTTCACACTCTATGCTTAGTGCCCTTTGAGTGCCTAGGACTGAAATAAAGCTTGGTGAGCATCCACACAAACGAATGCTCCACATGCGGGTTTCACATGCCACCAACTCCACATTCACAGGCAACTTCAGCGCCACAGCCGTTTTCAGATAGGCCTCAATGCAAAGGCTCTAGACGCAAATATTGGTGTGAGAGCTAATTCAATCAAGGAAACACTGCATGTTGGTGAAGGGGCATATTGAAGAAGGATCAGGCCGAGTGGTTCTTGTGGGAGAACAACTCCATTTGGCTCACTAACTTCACACACCATCAGGCTTCCAAGCAGCTCTCAAGGAAACTCAGTTTTCACACTCTATGCTTAGGTGCCCTTTGAGTGCCAAGGACTGAAATGAAGCTTGGTCAGAATCCACACAAACGAATGCTCCACATGCGGGTGTCACATGCCACCAACTCCACATTCACAGGCAACTTCAGCGCCACAGCCGTTTTCAGATAGCCCTCAATGCAAAGGCTCTAGACGCAAATATTGGTGTGAGAGCTAGTTCAATCAAGGAAACACTGCATGTTGGCAAAGGGCATTATGAAGAAAGATCAGCCGAGTGGTTCTTGTGGGAGAACAACTCCATTTGGCTCACTAACTTCACACACCATCAGGCTTCCAAGCAGCTCTCAAGGAAACTCAGTTTTCACATTCTATGCTTAGTGCCCTTTGTGTGCATTATCTAGGAATGAACCTGATAGAGCATCCCACACAAACGAATGCTCCACATGCGGGTTTCACATGCCGACCAACTCCACATTCACAGGCAACTTCAGCGCCACAGCCATTTTCAGATAGCCCTCAATGCAAAGGCTCTAGACGCAAATATTGGTGTGAGAGATAATTCAATCAAGGAAACGCTGCATGTTGGTGAAGGGCATATTGAAGAAGGATCAGCCGAGTGGTTCTTGTGGGGAGAACAACTCCATTTGGCTCACTAACTTCACACACCCATCAGCTTCAAGCAGCTCTCAAGGAAACTCAGTTTTCACACTCTATGCTTAGTGCCCTTTGAGTGCATTATCTAGGAATGAACCTGGTAGAGGCATCCCACACCAAAAACGAATGCTCCACATGCGGGTTTCACATGCCACCAACTCCACATTCACAGGCAACTTCAGCGCCACAGCCGTTTTCAGATAGCCCTCAATGCAAAGGCTCTAGACGCAAATATTGGTGTGAGAGCTAATTCAATCAAGGAAACACTGCATGTTGGTGAAGGGCATATTGAAGAAGGATCAGCCGAGTGGTTCTTGTGGGACAACAACTCCATTTGGCTCACTAACTTCACACAACATCAGGCTTCCAAGCAGCTCTCAAGGAAACTCAGTTTCACCACTCTATGCTTAGTGCTATATGAGTGCCTAGGACTGAAATGAAGCTTGGTGAGCATCCCACACAAACGAATGCTCCACATGCGGGTTTCACATGCCACCAACTCCACATTCACAGGCAACTTCAGCGCCACAGCCGTTTTCAGATAGCCCTCATGCAAAGGCTCTAGACGCAAATATTGGTGTGAGAGCTAATTCAATCAAGGAAACACTGCATGTTGGTGAAGGGCATATTGAAGAAGGATCAGCTGAGTGGTTCTTGTGGGAGAACAACTCCATTTGGCTCACTAACTTCAAACACCATCAGGCTTCCAAGCAGCTCTCACGGAAACTCAGTTTTCACACTCTATGCTTAGTGCTCTTTGAGTACATTATCTAAGAATGAAGCTTGGTAGAGCATCCCACACAAACAAATGCTCCACATGCGGGTTTCACATGCCACCAACTCCCACATTCACAGGCAACTTCAGCGCCACAGCCGTTCTCAGATAGCCCTCAATGCAAAGGCTCTAGACGCAAATATTGGTGTGAGAGCTAATTCAATCAAGGAAACACTGCATGTTGGTGAAGGGCATATTGAAGAAGGATCAGCCGAGTGGTTCTTGTGGGAGAACAACTCCATTTGGCTCACTAACTTCACACACCATCAGGCTTCAAGCAGCTCTCAAGGAAACTCAGTTTTCACACTCTATGCTTAGTGCCCTTTGAGTGCATTATCTAGAATGAACCTGGTAGAGCATCCCACACAAACGAATGCTCCACATGCGGGTTTCACATGCAACCAACTCCACATTCACAGGCAACTTCAGCGCCACAGCCATTTTCAGATAGCCCTCAATGCAAAGGCTCTAGACGCAAATATTGGTGTGAGAGCTAATTCAATCAAGGAAACACTGAATGTTGGTGAAGGGCATATTGAAGAAGGATCAGCCGAGTGGTTCTTGTGGGAGAACAACTCCATTTGGCTCACTAACTTCACACACCATCAGGCTTCCAAGCAGCTCTCAAGGAAACTCAGTTTTCACACTCTATGCTTAGTGCCCTTTGAATGCATTATCTAGGAATGAACCTGGTAGAGCATCCCACACAAACGAATGCTCCACATGCGGGTTTCACATGGCACCAACTCCACATTCACAGGCAACTTCAGCGCCACAGCCGTTTTCAGATAGGCCTCAATGCAAAGGCTCTAGACGCAAATATTGGTGTGAGAGCTAATTCAATCAAGGAACACTGCATGTTGGTGAAGGGCATATTGAAGAAGGATCAGCCGAGTGGTTCTTGTGGGGAGAACAACTCCATTTGGCTCACTAACTTCACACACCATCAGGGCATCCAAGCAGCTCTCAAGGAAACTCAGTTTTCACACTCTATGCTTAGTGCCCTTTGTGTGAAAAAGGACTGAAATGAAGCTTGGTCAAAATCCCACACAAACGAATGCTCCACATGCGGGTGTCACATGCCACCAACTCCACATTCACAGGCAACTTCAGCGCCACAGCCGTTTTCAGATAGCCCTCAATGCAAAGGCTCTAGACGCAAATATTGGTGTGAGAGCTAATTCAATCAAGGGAACACTGCATGTTGGTGAAGGGCATATTGAAGAAGGATCAGCCGAGTGGTTCTTGTGGGAGAACAACTCCATTTGGCTCACTAACTTCACACACCATCAGGCTTCCAAGCAGCTCTCAAGGAAACTCAGTTTTCACACTCTATGCTTAGTGCCCTTTGAGTGCCAAGGACTGAAATGAAGCTTGGTCAGAATCCACACAAACGAATGCTCCACATGCGGGTGTCACATGCCACCAACTCCACATTCACAGGCAACTTCAGCGCCACAGCCGTTTTCAGATAGCCCTCAATGCAAAGGCTCTAGACGCAAATATTGGTGTGAGAGCTAGTTCAATCAAGGAAACACTGCATGTTGGCAAAGGGCATATTGAAGAAGGATCAGCCGAGTGGTTCTTGTGGGAGAACAACTCCATTTGGCTCACTAACTTCACACACCATCAGGGCTTCCAAGCAGCTCTCAAGGAAACTCAGTTTTCACATTCTATGGCTTAGTGCCCTTTGTGTGCATTATCTAGGAATGAACCCTGGTAGAGCATCCCACACAAACGAATGCTCCACATGCGGGTTTCACATGCCACCAACTCCACATTCACAGGCAACTTCAGCGCCACAGCCATTTTCAGATAGCCCTCAATGCAAAGGCTCTAGACGCAAATATTGGTGTGAGAGATAATTCAATCAAGGAAACGCTGCATGTTGGTGAAGGGCATATTGAAGAAGGATCAGCCGAGTGGTTCTTGTGGGAGAACAACTCCATTTGGCTCACTAACTTCACACACCATCAGGCTTCCAAGCAGCTCTCAAGGAAACTCAGTTTTCACACTCTATGCTTAGTGCCCTTTGAGTGCATTATCTAGGAATGAACCTGGTAGAGCATCCCACACAAAACGAATGCTTCCACATGCGGGTTTCACATGCCACCAACTCCACATTCACAGGCAACTTCAGCGCCACAGCCGTTTTCAGATAGCCCTCAATGCAAAGGCTCTAGACGCAAATTTTGGTGTGAGAGCTAATTCAATCAAGGAAACACTGCATGTTGGTGAAGGGCATATTGAAGAAGGATCAGCCGAGTGGTTCTTCTGGGACAACAAACTCCATTGGCTCACTAACTTCACACACCATCAGGCTTCCAAGCAGCTCTCAAGGAAACTCAGTTTTCACACTCTATGCTTAGTGCTATATGAGTGCCTAGGACTGAAATGAAGCTTGGTGAGCATCCACACAAACGAATGCTCCACATGCGGGTTTCACATTCCACCAACTCCACATTCACAGGCAACTTCAGCGCCACAGCCGTTTTCACATAGCCCTCAATGCAAAGGCTCTAGACGCAAATATGGTGTGAGAGCTAATTCAATCAAGGAAACACTGCATGTTGGTGAAGGGCATATTGAAGAAGGATCAGCCGAGTGGTTCTTGTGGAGAACAACTCCATTTGGCTCACTAACTTCACACACCATCAGGCTTCCAAGCAGCTCTCAAGGAAACTCAGTTTTCACACTCTATGCTTAGTGCCTTTTGAGTGCATTATCTAGGAATGAACCTGGTAGAGCATCCCACACAAACGAATGCTCCACATGCGGGTTTCACATGCCACCAACTCCACATTCACAGGCAACTTCAGCGCCACAGCCATTTTCAGATAGCCCTCAATGCAAAGGCTCTAGACGCAAATATTGGTGTGAGAGCTAATTCAATCAAGGAAACACTGCATGTTGGTGAAGGGCATATTGAAGAAGGATCAGCCGAGTGGTTCTTGTGGGAGAACAACTCCATTTGGCTCACTAACTTCACACACCATCAGGCTTCCAAGCAGCTCTCACGGAAACTCAGTTTTCACACTCTATGCTTAGTGCTCTTTGAGTACATTATCTAAGAATGAAGCTTGGTAGAGCATCCCACACAAACAAATGCTCCACATGCGGGTTTCACATGCCACCAACTCCACATTCACAGGCAACTTCAGCGCCACAGCCGTTTTCAGATAGCCCTCAATGCAAAGGCTCTAGACGCAAATATTGGTGTGAGAGCTAATTCAATCAAGGAAACACTGCATGTTGGTGAAGGGCATATTGAAGAAGGATCAGCCGAGTGGTTCTTGTGGGAGAACAACTCCATTTGGCTCACTAACTTCACACACCATCAGGCTTCCAAGCAGCTCTCAAGGAAACTCAGTTTTCACACTCTATGCTTAGTGCCCTTTGTATGCCTAGGACTGAAATGAACCTGGTAGAGCATCCCACACAAACGAATGCCCCACATGCGGGTTTCACATGACACCAACTCCACATTCTCAGGCAACTCAACACCACAGCTGTTTTCACATAGCCCTCAATGCAAAGGCTCTAGACGCAAATATTGGTGTGAGAGCTAATTCAATCAAGGAAACACTGCATGTTGGTGAAGGGCATATTGAAGAAGGATCAGCCGAGTGGTTCTTGTGGGAGAACAACTCCATTTGGCTCACTAACTTCACACACCATCAGGCTTCCAAGCAGCTCTCAACGAAACTCAGTTTTCACACTCTATGCTTAGTGCCCTTTGTGTGCCTAGGACTGAAATGAACCTGGTAGAGCATCCCACACAAACGAATGCTCCACATGCGGGTTTCACATGCCACCAACTCCACATTCTCAGGCAACTTCAGCTCCACAGCCGTTTTCAGATAGCCCTCAATGCAAAGGCTCTAGACGCAAATATTGGTGTGAGAGCTAATTCAATCAACTAAACGCTGCATGTTGGTGAAGGGCATATTGAAGAAGGATCAGCCGAGTGGTTCTTGTGGGAGAACAACTCCATTTGGCTCACTAACTTCACACACCATCAGGCTTCCAAGCAGCTCTCAAGGAAACTCAGTTTTCACACTCTATGCTTAGTGCCCTTTGTGTGCCAAGGACTGAAATGAAGCTTGGTCAGCATCCCACACAAACGAATGCTCCACATGCGGGTTTCACATGCCACCAACTCCACATTCACAGGCAACTTCAGCGCCACAGCCGTTTTCAGATAGCCCTCAATGCAAAGGCTCTAGATGCAAATATTGGTGTGAGAGCTAATTCAATCAAGGAAACACTGCATGTTGGTGAAGGGTATATTTAAAAGGATCAGCTGAGTGGTTCTTGTGGGAAAACAACTCCATTTGGCTCACTAACTTCACACACCATCAGGCTTCCAAGCAGCTCTCAAGGAAACTCAGTTTTCACACTCTATGCTTAGTGCCCTTTGAGTGCATTATCTAGGAATGAACCTGGTAGAGCATCCCACACAAACGAATGCTCCACATGCGGGTTTCACATGCCACCAACTCCACATTCACAGGCAACTTCAGCGCCACAGCCGTTTTCAGATAGGCCTCAATGCAAAGGCTCTAGACGCAAATATTGGTGTGAGAGCTAATTGAATCAAGGAAACACTGCATGTTGGTGAAGGGCATATTGAAGAAGGATCAGCCGAGTGGTTCTTGTGGGAGAACAACTCCATTTGGCTCACTAACTTCACACACCATCAGGCTTCCAAGCAGCTCTCAAGGAAACTCAGTTTTCACATTCTATGCTTAGTGCCCTTGTGTGCCAAGGACTGAAAGGAAGCTTGGTCAAAATCCCACACAAACGAATGCTCCACATGCGGGTGTCACATGCCACCAACTCCACATTCACAGGCAACTTCAGCGCCACAGCCGTTTTCAGATAGCCCTCAATGCAAAGGCTCTAGACGCAAATATTGGTGTGAGAGCTAGTTCAATCAAGGAAACACTGCATGTTGGTGAAGGGCATATTGAAGAAGGATCAGCTGAGTGGTTATTGTGAGAGAACAACTCCATTTGACTCACTAACTTCACACACCATCAGGCTTCCAAGCAGCTCTCAAGGAAACTCAGTTTTCACACTCTATGCTTAGTGCCCTTTGAGTGCATTATCTAGGAATAAACCTGGTAAAGCATCCCACACAAACGAATGCTCCACATGCGGGTTTCACATGCCACCAACTCCACATTCACAGGCAACTTCAGCGCCACAGCCTTTTTCAGATAGCCCTCAATGCAAAGGCTTTAGACGGTAATATTGGTGTGAGAGCTAATTCAATCAAGGAAACGCTGCATGTTGGTGAAGGGCATATTGAAGAAGAATCAGCCGAGTGGTTCTTGTGGGAGAACAACTCCATTTGGCTCACTAACTTCACACACCATCAGGCTTCCAAGCAGCTCTCAAGGAAACTCAGTTTTCACACTCTATGCTTAGTGCCCTTTGTGTGCCAAGGACTGAAATGAAGCTTGGTAGAGCATCCCACACAAACGAATGCTCCACATGCGGGTGTCACATGCCACCAACTCCACATTCACAGGCAACTTCAGCGCCACAGCCGTTTTCAGATAGCCCTCAATGCAAAGGCTCTAGACGCAAATATTGGTGTGAGAGCTAATTCATTCAAGGAAACACTGCATGTTGCTGAAGGGCATATTGAAAAGGATCAGCCGAGTGGTTCTTGTGGGAGAACAACTCCATTTGGCTCACTAACTTCACACACCATCAGGCTTCCAAGCAGCTCTCAAGGAAACTCAGTTTTCACACTCTATGCTTAGTGCCCTTTGAGTGCATTATCTAGGAATGAACCTGGTAGAGCATCGCACACAAACGAATGCTCCACATGCGGGTTTCACATGCCACCAACTCCACATTCACAGGCAACTTCAGCGCCACAGCCATTTTCAGATAGCCCTCAATGCAAAGGCTCTAGACGCAAATATTGGTGTGAGAGCTAATTCAATCCAGGAAACGCTGCATGTTGGTGAAGGGCATATTGAAGAAGGATCAGCCGAGTGGTTCTTGTGGGAGAACAACTCCATTTGGCTCACTAACTTCACACACCATCAGGCTTCCAAGCAGCTCTCAAGGAAACTCAGTTTTCACACTCTATGCTTAGTGCCCTTTGTGTGCCAAGGACTGAAATGAAGCTTGGTGGAGCATCCGACACAAACGAATGCTCCACATGCGGGTGTCACATGCCACCAACTCCACATTCACAGGCAACTTCAGCGCCACAGCCGTTTTCAGATAGCCCTCAATGCAAAGGCTCTAGACGCAAATATTGGTGTGAGAGCTAATTCATTCAAGGAAACACTGCATGTTGGTGAAGGGCATATTGAAAAGGATCAGCCGAGTGGTTCTTGTGGGAGAACAACTCCATTTGGCTCACTAACTTCACACACCATCAGGCTTCCAAGCAGCTCTCAAGGAAACTCAGTTTTCACACTCTATGCTTAGTGCCCTTTGAGTGCATTATCTAGGAATGAACCTGGTAGAGCATCGCACACAAACGAATGCTCCACATGCGGGTTTCACATGCCACCAACTCCACATTCACAGGCAACTTCAGCGCCACAGCCATTTTCAGATAGCCCTCAATGCAAAGGCTCTAGACGCAAATATTGGTGTGAGAGCTAATTCAATCAAGGAAACGCTGCATGTTGGTGAAGGGCATATTGAAGAAGGATCAGCCGAGTGGTTCTTTTGGGAGAACAACTCCATTTGGCTCACTAACTTCACACACCATCAGGCTTCCAAGCAGCTCTCAAGGAAACTCAGTTTTCACATTCTATGCTTAGTGCCCTTTGTGTGCCTAGGACTGTAATGAAGCTTGGTAGAGCATCCCACACAAACGAATGCTCCACATGCGGGTTTCACATGCCACCAACTCCACATTCTCAGGCAACTTCAGCGCCACAGCCGTTTTCAGATAGCCCTCAATGCAAAGGCTCTAGACGCAAATATTGGTGTGAGAGCTAATTCAATCAACTAAACGCTGCATGTTGGTGAAGGGCATATTGAAGAAGGATCTGCCGAGTGGTTCTTGTGGGAGAACAACTCCATTTGGCTCACTAACGTCACACACCATCAGGCTTCCAAGCAGCTCTCAAGGAAACTCAGTTTTCACACTCTATGCTTAGTGCCCTTTGTGTGCCAAGGACTGAAATGAAGCTTGGTCAGCATCCCACACAAACGAGTGCTCCACATGCGGGTGTCACATGCCACCAACTCCACATTCACAGGCAACTTCAGTGCCACAGCCGTTTTCAGATAGCCCTCAATGCAAAGGCTCTAGACGCAAATATTGGTGTGAGAGCTAATTCAATCAAGGAAACACTGCATGTTGGTGAAGGGTATATTGAAAAGGATCAGCTGAGTGGTTCTTGTGGGAAAACAACTCCATTTGGCTCACTAACTTCACACACCATCAGGCTTCCAAGCAGCTCTCAAGGAAACTCAGTTTTCACACTCTATGCTTAGTGCCCTTTGAGTGCATTATCTAGGAATAAACCTGGTAAAGCATCCCACACAAACGAATGCTCCACATGCGGGTTTCACATGCCACCAACTCCACATTCACAGGCAACTTCAGCGCCACAGCCGTTTTCAGATAGCCCTCAATGCAAAGGCTCTAGACGGTAATATTGGTGTGAGAGCTAATTCAATCAAGGAAACGCTGCATGTTGGTGAAGGGCATATTGAAGAAGAATCAGCCGAGTGGTTCTTGTGGGAGAACAACTCCATTTGGCTCACTAACTTCACACACCATCAGGCTTCCAAGCAGCTCTCAAGGAAACTCAGTTTTCACACTCTATGCTTAGTGCCCTTTATGTGCTAAGGACTGAAATGAAGCTTGGTAGAGCATCCCACACAAACGAATGCTCCACATGCGGGTGTCACATGCCACCAACTCCACATTCACAGGCAACTTCAGCGCCACAGCCGTTTTCAGATAGCCCTCAATGCAAAGGCTCTAGACGCAAATATTGGTGTGAGAGCTAATTCAATCAAGGAAACACTGCATGTTGGTGAAGGGCATATTGAAAAGGATCAGCCGAGTGGTTCTTGTGGGAGAACAACTCCATTTGGCTCACTAACTTCACACACCATCAGGCTTCCAAGCAGCTCTCAAGGAAACTCAGTTTTCACACTCTATGCTTAGTGCCCTTTGAGTGCATTATCTAGGAATGAACCTGGTAGAGCATCGCACACAAACGAATGCTCCACATGCGGGTTTCACATGCCACCAACTCCACATTCACAGGCAACTTCAGCGCCACAGCCATTTTCCCAGATAGCCCTCAATGCAAAGGCTCTAGACGCAAATATTGGTGTGAGAGCTAATTCAATCAAGGAAACACTGCATGTTGGTGAAGGGCATATTGAAGAAGGATCAGCCGAGTGGTTCTTGTGGGAGAACAACTCCATTTGGCTCACTAACTTCACACACCATCAGGCTTCCAAGCAGCTCTCAAGGAAACTCAGTTTTCACACTCTATGCTTAGTGCCCTTTGAGTGCATTATCTAGGAATGAACCTGGTAGAGCATCCCATACAAACGAATGCTCCACATGCGGGTTTCACATGCCACCAACTCCACATTCACAGGCAACTTCAGCGCCACAGCCGTTTTCAGATAGCCCTCAATGCAAAGGCTCTAGACGCAAATATTGGTGTGAGAGCTAATTCAATCAAGGAAACACTGAATGTTGGTGAAGGGCATATTGAAAAAGGATCAGCCGAGTGGTTCTTGTGGGAGAACAACTCCATTTGGCTCACTAACTTCACACACCATCAGGCTTCCAAGCAGCTCTCAAGGAAACTCAGTTTTCACACTCTATGCTTAGTGCCCTTTTGTTCCAAGGACTGAAATGAAGCTTGGTCAGCATCCCACACAAACGAATGCTCCACATGCGGGTTTCACATGCCAGCAACTCCACATTCACAGGCAACTTCAGCGCCACAGCCATTTTCAGATAGCCCTCAATGCAAAGGCTCTAGACGCAAATATTGGTGTGAGAGCTAATTCAATCAAGGAAACACTGCATGTTGGTGAAGGGCATATTGAAGAAGGATCAGCCGAGTGGTTCTTGTGGGACAACAACTCAATTTGGCTCACTAACTTCACACACCACCAGGCTTCCAAGCAGCTCTCAAGGAAACTCAGTTTTCACACTCTATGCTTAGTGCTCTTTGAGTACATTATCTAAGAATGAACCTGGTAGAGCATCCCACACAAACGAATGCTCCACATGCGGGTTTCACATGCCACCAACTCCACATTCACAGGCAACTTCAGCGCCACAGCCGTTTTCAGATAGGCCTCAATGCAAAGGCTCTAGACGCAAATATTGGTGTGAGAGCTAATTCAATCAAGGAAACACTGCATGTTGGTGAAGGGCATATTGAAGAAGGATCAGCCGAGTGGTTCTTGTGGGAGAACAACTCCATTTGGCTCACTAACTTCACACACCATCAGGCTTCCAAGCAGCTCTCAAGGAAACTCAGTTTTCACACTCTATGCTTAGTGCCCTTTGAGTGCATTATCTAGGAATGAACCTGGTAGAGCATCCCACACAAACGAATGCTCCACATGCGGGTTTCACATGCCACCAACTCCACATTCACAGGCAACTTCAGCGCCACAGCCGTTTTCAGATAGCCCTCAATGCAAAGGCTCTAGACGCAAATATTGGTGTGAGAGCTAATTCAATCAAGGAAACACTGCATGTTGGTGAAGGGCATATTGAAGAAGGATCAGCCGAGTGGTTCTTGTGGGAGAACAACTCCATTTGGCTCACTAACTTCACACACCATCAGGCTTCCAAGCAGCTCTCAAGGAAACTCAGTTTTCACACTCTATGCTTAGTGCCCTTTGAATGCATTATCTAGGAATGAACCTGGTAGAGCATCCCACACAAACGAATGCTCCACATGCGGGTTTCACATGCCACCAACTCCACATTCACAGGCAACTTCAGCGCCACAGCCATTTTCAGATAGTTCTCAATGCAAAGGCTCTAGACGCAAATATTGGTGTGAGAGCTAATTCAATCAAGGAAACACTGCATGTTGGTGAAGGGCATATTGAAAAGGATCAGCCGAGTGGATCTTGTGGGAGAACAACTCCATTTGGCTCACTAACTTCACACACCATCAGGCTTCCAAGCAGCTCTCAAGGAAACTCAGTTTTCACACTCTATGCTTAGTGCCCTTTGAGTGCATTATCTAGGAATGAACCTGGTAGAGCATCGCACACAAACGAATGCTCCACATGCGGGTTTCACATGCCACCAACTCCACATTCACAGGCAACTTCAGCGCCACAGCCATTTTCAGATAGCCCTCAATGCAAAGGCTCTAGACGCAAATATTGGTGTGAGAGCTAATTCAATCAAGGAAACGCTGCATGTTGGTGAAGGGCATATTGAAGAAGGATCAGCCGAGTGGTTCTTGTGGGAGAACAACTCCATTTGGCTCACTAACTTCACACACCATCAGGCTTCCAAGCAGCTCTCAAGGAAACTCAGTTTTCACACTCTCTGCTTAGTGTCCTTTGAGTGCATTATCTAGGTATGAACCTGGTAGAGCATCCCATACAAACGAATGCTCCACATGCGGGTTTCACATGCCACCAACTCCACATTCACAGGCAACTTCAGCGCCACAGCCGTTTTCAGATAGCCCTCAATGCAAAGGCTCTAGACGCAAATATTGGTGTGAGAGCTAATTCAATCAAGGAAACACTGCATGTTGGTGAAGGGCATATTGAAAAAGGATCAGCCGAGTGGTTCTTGTGGGAGAACAACTCCATTTGGCTCACTAACTTCACACACCATCAGGCTTCCAAGCAGCTCTCAAGGAAACTCAGTTTTCACACTCTATGCTTAGTGCCCTTTTGTTCCAAGGACTGAAATGAAGCTTGGTCAGCATCCCACACAAACGAATGCTCCACATGCGGGTTTCACATGCCAGCAACTCCACATTCACAGGCAACTTCAGCGCCACAGCCATTTTCAGATAGCCCTCAATGCAAAGGCTCTAGACGCAAATATTGGTGTGAGAGCTAATTCAATCAAGGAAACACTGCATGTTGGTGAAGGGCATATTGAAGAAGGATCAGCCGAGTGGTTCTTGTGGGACAACAACTCCATTTGGCTCACTAACTTCACACACCACCAGGCTTCCAAGCAGCTCTCAAGGAAACTCAGTTTTCACACTCTATGCTTAGTGCTCTTTGAGTACATTATCTAAGAATGAAGCTGGTAGAGCATCCCACACAAACGAATGCTCCACATGCGGGTTTCACATGCCACCAACTCCACATTCACAGGCAACTTCAGCGCCACAGCCGTTTTCAGATAGGCCTCAATGCAAAGGCTCTAGACGCAAATATTGGTGTGAGAGCTAATTCAATCAAGGAAACACTGCATGTTGGTGAAGGGCATATTGAAGAAGGATCAGCCGAGTGGTTCTTGTGGGAGAACAACTCCATTTGGCTCACTAACTTCACACACCATCAGGCTTCCAAGCAGCTCTCAAGGAAACTCAGTTTTCACACTCTATGCTTAGTGCCCTTTGAGTGCATTATCTAGGAATGAACCTGGCAGAGCATCCCACACAAACGAATGCTCCACATGCGGGTTTCACATGCCACCAACTCCACATTCACAGGCAACTTCAGCGCCACAGCCGTTTTCAGATAGCCCTCAATGCAAAGGCTCTAGACGCAAATATTGGTGTGAGAGCTAATTCAATCAAGGAAACACTGCATGTTGGTGAAGGGCATATTGAAGAAGGATCAGCCGAGTGGTTCTTGTGGGAGAACAACTCCATTTGGCTCACTAACTTCACACACCATCAGGCTTCCAAGCAGCTCTCAAGGAAACTCAGTTTTCACACTCTATGCTTAGTGCCCTTTGAATGCATTATCTAGGAATGAACCTGGTAGAGCATCCCACACAAACGAATGCTCCACATGCGGGTTTCACATGCCACCAACTCCACATTCACAGGCAACTTCAGCGCCACAGCCATTTTCAGATAGTTCTCAATGCAAAGGCTCTAGACGCAAATATTGGTGTGAGAGCTAATTCAATCAAGGAAACACTGCATGTTGGTGAAGGGCATATTAAAGAAGGATCAGCCGAGTGGTTCTTGTGGGAGAACAACTCCATTTGGCTCACTAACTTCACACACCATCAGGCTTCCAAGCAGCTCTCAAGGAAACTCAGTTTTCACACTCTATGCTTAGTGCCCTTTTGTTCCAAGGACTGAAAAGAAGCTTGGTCAGCATCCCACACAAACGAATGCTCCACATGCGGGTTTCACATGCCAGCAACTCCACATTCACAGGCAACTTCAGCGCCACAGCCATTTTCAGATAGCCCTCAATGCAAAGGCTCTAGACGCAAATATTGGTGTGAGAGCTAATTCAATCAAGGAAACACTGCATGTTGGTGAAGGGCATATTGAAGAAGGATCAGCCGAGTGGTTCTTGTGGGACAACAACTCCATTTGGCTCACTAACTTCACACACCACCAGGCTTCCAAGCAGCTCTCAAGGAAACTCAGTTTTCACACTCTATGCTTAGTGCTCTTTGAGTACATTATCTAAGAATGAACCTGGTAGAGCATCCCACACAAACGAATGCTCCACATGCGGGTTTCACATGCCACCAACTCCACATTCACAGGCAACTTCAGCGCCACAGCCGTTTTCAGATAGGCCTCAATGCAAAGGCTCTAGACGCAAATATTGGTGTGAGAGCTAATTCAATCAAGGAAACACTGCATGTTGGTGAAGGGCATATTGAAGAAGGATCAGCCGAGTGGTTCTTGTGGGAGAACAACTCCATTTGGCTCACTAACTTCACACACCATCAGGCTTCCAAGCAGCTCTCAAGGAAACTCAGTTTTCACACTCTATGCTTAGTGCCCTTTGAGTGCATTATCTAGGAATGAACCTGGTAGAGCATCCCACACAAACGAATGCTCCACATGCGGGTTTCACATGCCACCAACTCCACATTCACAGGCAACTTCAGCGCCACAGCCGTTTTCAGATAGCCCTCAATGCAAAGGCTCTAGACGCAAATATTGGTGTGAGAGCTAATTCAATCAAGGAAACACTGCATGTTGGTGAAGGGCATATTGAAGAAGGATCAGCCGAGTGGTTCTTGTGGGAGAACAACTCCATTTGGCTCACTAACTTCACACACCATCAGGCTTCCAAGCAGCTCTCAAGGAAACTCATTTTTCACACTCTATGCTTAGTGCCCTTTGAATGCATTATCTAGGAATGAACCTGGTAGAGCATCCCACACAAACGAATGCTCCACATGCGGGTTTCACATGCCACCAACTCCACATTCACAGGCAACTTCAGCGCCACAGCCATTTTCAGATAGTTCTCAATGCAAAGGCTCTAGACGCAAATATTGGTGTGAGAGCTAATTCAATCAAGGAAACACTGCATGTTGGTGAAGGGCATATTGAAGAAGGATCAGCCGAGTGGTTCTTGTGGGAGAACAACTCCATTTGGCTCACTAACTTCACACACCATCAGGCTTCCAAGCAGCTCTCAAGGAAACTCAGTTTTCACACTCTATGCTTAGTGCCCTTTTGTTCCAAGGACTGAAAAGAAGCTTGGTCAGCATCCCACACAAACGAATGCTCCACATGCGGGTTTCACATGCCAGCAACTCCACATTCACAGGCAACTTCAGCGCCACAGCCATTTTCAGATAGCCCTCAATGCAAAGGCTCTAGACGCAAATATTGGTGTGAGAGCTAATTCAATCAAGGAAACACTGCATGTTGGTGAAGGGCATATTGAAGAAGGATCAGCCGAGTGGTTCTTGTGGGACAACAACTCCATTTGGCTCACTAACTTCACACACCACCAGGCTTCCAAGCAGCTCTCAAGGAAACTCAGTTTTCACACTCTATGCTTAGTGCTCTTTGAGTACATTATCTAAGAATGAACCTGGTAGAGCATCCCACACAAACGAATGCTCCACATGCGGGTTTCACATGCCACCAACTCCACATTCACAGGCAACTTCAGCGCCACAGCCGTTTTCAGATAGGCCTCAATGCAAAGGCTCTAGACGCAAATATTGGTGTGAGAGCTAATTCAATCAAGGAAACACTGCATGTTGGTGAAGGGCATATTGAAGAAGGATCAGCCGAGTGGTTCTTGTGGGAGAACAACTCCATTTGGCTCACTAACTTCACACACCATCAGGCTTCCAAGCAGCTCTCAAGGAAACTCAGTTTTCACACTCTATGCTTAGTGCCCTTTGAGTGCATTATCTAGGAATGAACCTGGTAGAGCATCCCACACAAACGAATGCTCCACATGCGCGTTTCACATGCCACCAACTCCACATTCACAGGCAACTTCAGCGCCACAGCCGTTTTCAGATAGCCCTCAATGCAAAGGCTCTAGACGCAAATATTGGTGTGAGAGCTAATTCAATCAAGGAAACACTGCATGTTGGTGAAGGGCATATTGAAGAAGGATCAGCCGAGTGGTTCTTGTGGGAGAACAACTCCATTTGGCTCACTAACTTCACACACCATCAGGCTTCCAAGCAGCTCTCAAGGAAACTCAGTTTTCACACTCTATGCTTAGTGCCCTTTGAATGCATTATCTAGGAATGAACCTGGTAGAGCATCCCACACAAACGAATGCTCCACATGCGGGTTTCACATGCCACCAACTCCACATTCACAGGCAACTTCAGCGCCACAGCCATTTTCAGATAGTTCTCAATGCAAAGGCTCTAGACGCAAATATTGGTGTGAGAGCTAATTCAATCAAGGAAACACTGCATGTTGGTGAAGGGCATATTGAAGAAGGATCAGCCGAGTGGTTCTTGTGGGAGAACAACTCCATTTGGCTCACTAACTTCACACACCATCAGGCTTCCAAGCAGCTCTCAAGGAAACTCAGTTTTCACACTCTATGCTTAATGCCCTTTGAGTGCATTATCTAGGAATGAACCTGGTAGAGCATCCCACACAAACGAATGCTCCACATGCGGGTTTCACATGCCACCAACTCCACATTCACAGGCAACTTCAGCGCCACAGCCGTTTTCAGATAGCCCTCAATGCAAAGGCTCTAGACGCAAATATTGGTGTGAGAGCTAATTCAATCAAGGAAACACTGCATGTTGGTGAAGGGCATATTGAAGAAGGATCACCCGAGTGGATCTTGTGGGAGAACAACTCCATTTGGCTCACTAACTTCACACACCATCAGGCTTCCAAGCAGCTCTCAAGGAAACTCAGTTTTCACACTCTATGCTTAGTGCCCTTTGAGTGCGTTATCTAGGAATGAACCTGGTAGAGCATCCCACACAAACGAATGCTCCACATGCGGGTTTCACATGCCACCAACTCCACATTCACAGGCAACTTCAGCGCCACAGCCGTTTTCAGATAGCCCTCAATGCAAAGGCTCTAGACGCAAATATTGGTGTGAGAGCTAATTCAATCAAGGAAACACTGCATGTTGGTGAAGGGCATATTGAAGAAGGATCAGCCGAGTGGTTCTTGTGGGAGAACAACTCCATTTGGCTCACTAACTTCACACACCATCAAGCATCCAAGCAGCTCTCAAGGAAACTCAGTTTTCACGCCCTATGTATAGTGCCCTTTGTGTGCCTAGGACTGAAATGAAACTTGGCGAGGATCCCACACAAACGAATGCTCCACATGCGGGTTTCACATGCCACCAACTCCACATTCACAGGCAACTTCAGCGCCACAGCCGTTTTCAGATAGCCCTCAATGCAAAGGCTCTAGACGCAAATATTGGTGTGAGAGCTAATTCAATCAAGGAAACACTGCATGTTGGTGAAGGGCATATTGAAGAAGGATCAGCAAAGTGAATTCTGTGGGAGAACAACTCCATTTGGCTCACTAACTTCACACACCATCAGGATTCCAAGCAGCTCTCAAGGAAACTCAGTTTTCACACTCTATGCTTAGTGCCCTTTGAGTGCATTATCTAGGAATGACCCTGGTAAAGCATCCCACACAAACGAATGCTCCACATGCGGGTTTCACATGCCACCAACTCCACATTCTCAGGCAACTTCAGCGCCACAGCCTTTTTCAGATAGCCCTCAATGCAAAGGCTCTAGACGCAAATATTGGTGTGAGAGCTAATTCAATCAAGGAAACACTGCATGTTGGTGAAGGGCATATTGAAGAAGGATCAGCCGAGTGTTTCTTGTGGGAGAACAACTCCATTTGGCTCACTAACTTCACACACCATCAGGCTTCCAAGCAGCTCTCAAGGAAACTCAGTTTTCACACTCTATGCTTAATGCCCTTTGAGTGCATTATCTAGGAATGAACCTGGTAGAGCATCCCACACAAACGAATGCTCCACATGCGGGTTTCACATGCCACCAACTCCACATTCACAGGCAACTTCAGCGCCACAGCCGTTTTCAGATAGCCCTCAATGCAAAGGCTCTAGACGCAAATATTGGTGTGAGAGCTAATTCAATCAAGGAAACACTGCATGTTGGTGAAGGGCATATTGAAGAAGGATCACCCGAGTGGATCTTGTGGGAGAACAACTCCATTTGGCTCACTAACTTCACACACCATCAGGCTTCCAAGCAGCTCTCAAGGAAACTCAGTTTTCACACTCTATGCTTAGTGCCCTTTGAGTGCGTTATCTAGGAATGAACCTGGTAGAGCATCCCACACAAACGAATGCTCCACATGCGGGTTTCACATGCCACCAACTCCACATTCACAGGCAACTTCAGCGCCACAGCCGTTTTCAGATAGCCCTCAATGCAAAGGCTCTAGACGCAAATATTGGTGTGAGAGCTAATTCAATCAAGGAAACACTGCATGTTGGTGAAGGGCATATTGAAGAAGGATCAGCCGAGTGGTTCTTGTGGGAGAACAACTCCATTTGGCTCACTAACTTCACACACCATCAAGCATCCAAGCAGCTCTCAAGGAAACTCAGTTTTCACGCCCTATGTATAGTGCCCTTTGTGTGCCTAGGACTGAAATGAAACTTGGCGAGGATCCCACACAAACGAATGCTCCACATGCGGGTTTCACATGCCACCAACTCCACATTCACAGGCAACTTCAGCGCCACAGCCGTTTTCAGATAGCCCTCAATGCAAAGGCTCTAGACGCAAATATTGGTGTGAGAGCTAATTCAATCAAGGAAACACTGCATGTTGGTGAAGGGCATATTGAAGAAGGATCAGCAAAGTGAATTCTGTGGGAGAACAACTCCATTTGGCTCACTAACTTCACACACCATCAGGATTCCAAGCAGCTCTCAAGGAAACTCAGTTTTCACACTCTATGCTTAGTGCCCTTTGAGTGCATTATCTAGGAATGACCCTGGTAAAGCATCCCACACAAACGAATGCTCCACATGCGGGTTTCACATGCCACCAACTCCACATTCTCAGGCAACTTCAGCGCCACAGCCTTTTTCAGATAGCCCTCAATGCAAAGGCTCTAGACGCAAATATTGGTGTGAGAGCTAATTCAATCAAGGAAACACTGCATGTTGGTGAAGGGCATATTGAAGAAGGATCAGCCGAGTGTTTCATGTGGGAGAACAACTCCATTTGGCTCACTAACTTCACACACCATCAGGCTTCCAAGCAGCTCTCAAGGAAACTCAGTTTTCACACTCTATGCTTAGTGCCCTTTGTGTGCCAAGGACTGAAATGAAGCTTGGTAGAGCATCCCACACAAACGAATGCTCCACATGCGGGTGTCACATGCCACCAACTCCACATTCACAGGCAACTTCAGCGCCACAGCCGTTTTCAGATAGCCCTCAATGCAAAGGCTCTAAACGCCAATATTGGTGTGAGAGCTAATTCAATCAAGGAAACACTGCATGTTGGTGAAGGGCATATTGAAAAGGATCAGCCGAGTGGTTCTTGTGGGAGAACAACTCCATTTGGCTCACTAACTTCACACACCATCAGGCTTCCAAGCAGCTCTCAAGGAAACTCAGTTTTCACACTCTATGCTTAGTGCCCTTTGAGTGCATTATCTAGGAATGAACCTGGTAGAGCATCGCACACAAACGAATGCTCCACATGCGGGTTTCACATGCCACCAACTCCTCATTCACAGGCAACTTCAGCGCCACAGCCATTTTCAGATAGCCCTCAATGCAAAGGCTCTAGACGCAAATATTGGTGTGAGAGCTAATTCAATCAAGGAAACGCTGCATGTTGGTGAAGGGCATATTGATGAAGGATCAGCCGAGTGGTTCTTGTGGGAGAACAACTCCATTTGGCTCACTAACTTCACACACCATCAAGCTTCCAAGCAGCTCTCAAGGAAACTCAGTTTTCACGCCCTATGTATAGTGCCCTTTGTGTGCCTAGGACTCAAATGAAACTTGGCGAGGATCCCACACAAACGAATGCTCCACATGCGGGTTTCACATGCCACCAACTCCACATTCACAGGCAACTTCAGCGCCACAGCCGTTTTCAGATAGCCCTCAATTCAAAGGCTCTAGACGCAAATATTGGTGTGAGAGCTAATTCAATCAAGGAAACACTGCATGTTGGTGAAGGGCATATTGAAGAAGGATCATCAAAGTGAATTCTGTGGGAGAACAACTCCATTTGGCTCACTAACTTCACACACCATCAGGCTTCCAAGCAGCTCTCAAGGGAACTCAGTTTTCACACTCTATGCTTAGTACCCTTTGAGTGCATTATCTAGGAATGAACCTGGTAGAGCATCGCACACAAACGAATGCTCCACATGCGGGTTTCACATGCCACCAACTCCACATTCACAGGCAACTTCAGCGCCACAGCCATTTTCAGATAGCCCTCAATGCAAAGGCTCTAGACGCAAATATTGGTGTGAGAGCTAATTCAATCAAGGAAACGCTGCATGTTGGTGAAGGGCATATTGAAGAAGGATCAGCCGAGTGGTTCTTGTGGGAGAACAACTCCATTTGGCTCACTAACTTCACACACCATCAGGCTTCCAAGCAGCTCTCAAGGAAACTCAGTTTTCACACTCTATGCTTAGTGCCCTTTGAGTGCATTATCTAGGAATGAACCTGGTAGAGCATCCCACACAAACGAATGCTCCACATGCGGGTTTCACATGCCACCAACTCCACATTCACAGGCAACTTCAGCGCCACAGCCATTTTCAGATAGCCCTCAATGCAAAGGCTCTAGACGCAAATATTGGTGTGAGAGCTAATTCAATCAAGGAAACACTGCATGTTGGTGAAGGGCATATTGAAGAAGGATCAGCCGAGTGGTTCTTGTGGGACAACAACTCCATTTGGCTCACTAACTTCACACACCATCAGGCTTCCAAGCAGCTCTCAAGGAAACTCAGTTTTCACACTCTATGCTTAGTGCCCTTTGAGAGCATTATCTAGGAATGAACCTGGTAGAGCATCCCACACAAACGAATGCTCCACATGCGGGTTTCACATGCCACCAACTCCACATTCACAGGCAACTTCAGCGCCACAGCCGTTTTCAGATAGCCCTCAATGCAAAGGCTCTAGACGCAAATATTGGTGTGAGAGCTAATTCAATCAAGGAAACACTGCATGTTGGTGAAGGGCATATTGAAGAAGGATCAGCCGAGTGGTTCTTGTGGGAGAACAACTCCATTTGGCTCACTAACTTCACACACCATCAAGCTTCCAAGCAGCTCTCAAGGAAACTCAGTTTTCACGCCCTATGTATAGTGCCCTTTGTGTGCCTAGGACTGAAATGAAACTTGGCGAGGATCCCACACAAACGAATGCTCCACATGCGGGTTTCACATGCCACCAACTCCACATTCACAGGCAACTTCAGCGCCACAGCCGTTTTCAGATAGCCCTCAATTCAAAGGCTCTAGAGGCAAATATTGGTGTGAGAGCTAATTCAATCAAGGAAACACTGCATGTTGGTGAAGGGCATATTGAAGAAGGATCAGCAAAGTGAATTCTGTGGGAGAACAACTCCATTTGGCTCACTAACTTCACACACCATCAGGCTTCCAAGCAGCTCTCAAGGAAACTCAGTTTTCACACTCTATGCTTAGTGCCCTTTGAGTGCATTATCTAGGAATGAACCTGGTAGAGCATCGCACACAAACGAATGCTCCACATGCGGGTTTCACATGCCACCAACTCCACATTCACAGGCAACTTCAGCGCCACAGCCATTTTCAGATAGCTCTCAATGCAAAGGCTCTAGACGCAAATATTGGTGTGAGAGCTAATTCAATCAAGGAAACACTGCATGTTGGTGAAGGGCATATTGAAGAAGGATCAGCAAAGTGGATTCTGTGGGAGAACAACTCCAATTGGCTCACTAACTTCACACACCATCAGGCTTCCAAGCAGCTCTCAAGGAAACTCAGTTTTCACACCCTATGCTTAGTGCCCTTTGTGTGCCTAGGACTGAAATGAAACTTGGCGAGGATCCCACACAAACGAATGCTCCACATGCGGCTTTAACATGCCACCAACTCCACATTCACAGGCAGCTTCAGCGCCACAGCCGTTTTCAGATAGCTCTCAATGCAAAGGATCTAGACGCAAATATTGGTGTGAGAGCTAATTCAATCAAGGAAACACTGCATGTTGGTGAAGGGCATATTGAAGAAGGATCAGCCGAGTGGTTCTTGTGGGAGAACAACTCCATTTGGCTCACTAACATCACACACCATCAGGCTTCCAAGCAGCTCTCAAGGAAACTCAGTTTTCACACCCTATGCTTAGTGCCCTTTGTGTGCCTAGGACTGAAATGAAACTTGGCGAGGATCCCACACAAACGAATACTCCACATGCGGGTTTCACATGCCACCAACTCCACATTCACAGGCAACTTCAGCGCCACAGCCATTTTCAGATAGCCCTCAATGCAAAGGCTCTAGACGCAAATATTGGTGTGAGAGCTAATTCAATCAAGGAAACACTACATGTTGGTGAAGGGCATATTGAAGAAGGATCACCCGAGTGGATCTTGTGGGAGAACAACTCCATTTGGCTCACTAACTTCACACACCATCAGGCTTCCAAGCAGCTCTCAAGGAAACTCAGTTTTCACACTCTATGCTTAGTGCCCTTTGAGTGCATTATCTAGGAATGAACCTGGTAAAGCATCCCACACAAACGAATGCTCCACATGCGGGTTTCACATGCCACCAACTCCACATTCACAGGCAACTTCAGCGCCACAGCCGTATTCAGAGAGCTCTCAATGCAAAGGCTCTAGACGCAAATATTGGTGTGAGAGCTAATTCAATCAAGGAAACACTGCATGTTGGTGAAGGGCATATTGAAGAAGGATCAGCCAAGTGGATTCTGTGGGAGAACAACTCCATTTGGCTCACTAACTTCACACACCATCAGGCTTCCAAGCAGCTCTCAAGGAAACTCAGTTTTCACACTCTATGCTTAGTGCCCTTTGAGTGCATTATCTAGGAATGAACCTGGTAGAGCATCCCACAAAAACGAATGCTCCACATGCGGGTTTCACATGCCACCAACTCCACATTCACAGGCAACTTCAGCGCCACAGCCGTTTTCAGATAGCCCTCAATGCAAAGGCTCTAGACGCAAATATTGGTGTGAGAGCTAATTCAATCAAGGAAACACTGCATGTTGGTGAAGGGTATATTGAAGAAGGATCAGCCGAGTGGTTCTTGTGGGAGAACAACTCCATTTGGCTCACTAACTTCACACACCATCAGGCTTCCAAGCAGCTCTCAAGCAAACTCAGTTTTCACACCCTATGCTTAGTGCCCTTTCTGTGCCTAGGACTGAAATGAAACTTGGCGAGGATCCCACACAAACGAATGCTCCACATGCGGCTTTAACATGCCACCAACTCCACATTCACAGGCAGCTTCAGCGCCACAGCCGTTTTCAGATAGCTCTCAATGCAAAGGCTCTAGACGCAAATATTGGTGTGAGAGCTAATTCAATCAAGGAAACACTGCATGTTGGTGAAGGGCATATTGAAGAAGGATCAGCCGAGTGGTTCTCGTGGGAGAACAACTCCATTTGGCTCACTAACATCACACACCATCAGGCTTCCAAGCAGCTCTCAAGGAAACTCAGTTTTCACACTCTATGCTTAGTGCCCTTTGTGTGCCTAGGACTGAAATGAAACTTGGCGAGGATCCCACACAAACGAATGCTCCACATGCGGGTTTCACATGCCACCAACTCCACATTCACAGGCAACTTCAGCGCCACAGCCATTTTCAGATAGCCCTCAATGCAAAGGCTCTAGACGCAAATATTGGTGTGAGAGCTAATTCAATCAAGGAAACACTACATGTTGGTGAAGGGCATATTGAAGAAGGATCACCCGAGTGGATCTTGTGGGACAACAACTCCATTTGGCTCACTAACTTCACACAAGATCAGGCTTCCAAGCAGCTCTCAAGGAAACTCAGTTTTCACACTCTATGCTTAGTGCCCTTTGAGTGCATTATCTAGGAATGAACCTGGTAGAGCATCCCACACAAACGAATGCTCCACATGCGGGTTTCACATGCCACCAACTCCACATTCACAGGCAACTTCAGCGCCACAGCCATTTTCAGATAGTTCTCACTGCAAAGGATCTAGACGCAAATATTGGTGTGAGAGCTAATTCAATCAAGGAAACACTGCATGTTGGTGAAGGGCATATTGAAGAAGGATCAGCCGAGTGGTTCTTGTGGGAGAACAACTCCATTTGGCTCACTAACTTCACACACCATCAGGCTTCCAAGCAGCTCTCAAGGAAACTCAGTTTTCACACTCTATGCTTAGTGCCCTTTGAGTGCATTATCTAGGCATGAACCTGGTAGAGCATCCCACACAAACGAATGCTCCACATGCGGGTTTCACATGCCACCAACTCCACATTCACAGGCAACTTCAGCGCCACAGCCATTTTCAGATAGTTCTCACTGCAAAGGATCTAGACGCAAATATTGGTGTGAGAGCTAATTCAATCAAGGAAACACTGCATGTTGGTGAAGGGCATATTGAAGAAGGATCAGCCGAGTGGTTCTTGTGGGAGAACAACTCCATTTGGCTCACTAACTTCACACACCATCAGGCTTCCAAGCAGCTCTCAAGGAAACTCAGTTTTCACACTCTATGCTTAGTGCCCTTTGAGTGCATTATCTAGGAATGAACCTGGTAGAGCATCCCACACACACGAATGCTCCACATGCGGGTTTCACATGCCACCAACTCCACATTCACAGGCAACTTCAGCGCCACAGCCGTTTTCAGATAGCCCTCAATGCAAAGGCTGTAGACGCAAATATTGGTGTGAGAGCTAATTCAATCAAGGAAACACTGCATGTTGGTGAAGGGCATATTGAAGAAGGATCAGCCGAGTGGTTCTTGTGGGACAACAACTCCATTTGGCTCACTAACTTCACACACCATCAGGCTTCCAAGCAGCTCTCAAGGAAACTCAGTTTTCACACTCTATGCTTAGTGCCCTTTGAGTGCATTATCTAGGAATGAACCTGGTAGAGCATCCCACACAAACGAATGCTCCACATGCGGGTTTCACATGCCACCAACTCCACATTCACAGGCAACTTCAGCGCCACAGCCATTTTCAGATAGCCCTCAATGCAAAGGCTCTAGACGCAAATATTGGTGTGAGAGCTAATTCAATCAAGGAAACACTGCATGTTGGTGAAGGGCATATTGAAGAAGGATCACCCGAGTGGATCTTGTGGGAGAACAACTCCATTTGGCTCACTAACTTCACACACCATCAGGCTTCCAAGCAGCTCTCAAGGAAACTCAGTTTTCACACTCTATGCTTAGTGCTCTTTGAGTGCATTATCTAGGAATGAACCTGGTAGAGCATCCCAGAAAAACGAATGCTCCACATGCGGGTTTCACATGCCACCAACTCCACATTCACAGGCAACTTCAGCGCCACAGCCGTTTTCAGATAGCCCTCAATGCAAAGGCTCTAGACGCAAATATTGGTGTGAGAGCTAATTCAATCAAGGAAACACTGCATGTTGGTGAAGGGCATATTGAAGAAGGATCAGCCGAGTGGTTCTTGTGGGAGAACAACTCCATTTGGCTCACTAACTTCACACACCTTCAGGCTTCCAAGCAGCTCTCAAGGAAACTCAGTTTTCACGCCTTATGTATAGTGCCCTTTGTGTGCCTAGGACTGAAATGAAACTTGGCGAGGATCCCACACAAACGAATGCTCCACATGCGGGTTTCACATGCCACCAACTCCACATTCACAGGCAACTTCAGCGCCACAGCCGGTTTCAGATAGCCCTCAATGCAAAGGCTCTAGACGCAAATATTGGTGTGAGAGCTAATTCAATCAAGGAAACACTACATGTTGGTGAAGGGCATATTGAAGAAGGATCAGCAAAGTGGATTCTGTAGGAGAACAACTCCATTTGGCTCACTAACTTCACACACCATCAGGCTTCCAAGCAGCTCTCAAGGAAACTCAGTTTTCACACTCTATGCTTAGTGCCCTTTGAGTGCATTATCTAGGAATGAACCTGGTAGAGCATCCCACACAAACGAATGCTCCACATGCGGGTTTCACATGCCACCCACTCCACACTCACAGGCAACTTCAGCGCCACAGCCGTTTTCAGATAGCCCTCAATGCAAAGGCTCTAGACGCAAATATTGGTGTGAGAGCTAATTCAATCAAGGAAACACTGCATGTTGGTGAAGGGCATATTGAAGAAGGATCAGCCGAGTGGTTCTTGTGGGAGAACAACTCCATTTGGCTCACTAACTTCACACACCATCAGGCTTCCAAGCAGCTCTCAAGGAAACTCAGTTTTCACACTCTATGCTTAGTGCCCTTTGAGTGCATTATCTAGGAATGAACCTGGTAGAGCATCGCACACAAACGAATGCTCCACATGTGGGTTTCACATGCCACCAACTCCACATTCACAGGCAACTTTAGCGCCACAGCCATTTTCAGATAGTTCTCAATGCAAAGGCTCTAGACGCAAATATTGGTGTGAGAGCTAATTCAATCAAGGAAACACTGCATGTTGGTGAAGGGCATATTGAAGAAGGATCAGCCGAGTGGTTCTTGTGGGACAACAACTCCATTTGGCTCACTAACTTCACACACCATCAGGCTTCCAAGCAGCTCTCAAGGAAACTCAGTTTTCACACTCTATGCTTAGTGCCCTTTGAGTGCATTATCTAGGAATGAACCTGGTAGAGCATCCCACACAAACGAATGCTCCACATGCGGGTTTCACATGCCACCAACTCCACATTCACAGGCAACTTCAGCGCCACAGCCGTTTTCAGATAGCCCTCAATGCAAAGGCTCTAGACGCAAATATTGGTGTGAGAGCTAATTCAATCAAGGAAACACTGCATGTTGGTGAAGGGCATATTGAAGAAGGATCAGCCGAGTGGTTCTTGTGGGAGAACAACTCCATTTGGCTCACTAACTTCACACATCATCAGGCTTCCAACCAGCTCTCAAGGAAACTCAGTTTTCACACCCTATGCTTAGTGCCCTTTGTGTGCCTAGGACTGAAATGAAACTTGGCGAGGATCCCACACAAACGAATGCTCCACATGCGGGTTTCATATGCCACCAACTCCACATTCACAGGCACCCTCAGCGCCACAGCCGTTTTCAGATAGCTCTCAATGCAAAGGCTCTAGACGCAAATATTGGTGTGAGAGCTAATTCAATCAAGGAAACACTGCATGTTGGTGAAGGGCATATTGAAGAAGGATCAGCCAAGTGGTTCTTGTTGGAGAACAACTCCATTTGGCTCACTAACTTCAAACACCATCAGGCTTCCAAGCAGCTCTCAAGGAAACTCAGTTTTCACACCCTATACTTAGTGCCCTTTGTGTGCCTAGGACTGAAATGAAACTTGGCGAGGATCCCACACAAATGAATGCTCCACATGCGGGTTTCACATGCCACCAACTCCACATTCACAGGCAACTTCAGCGCCACAGCCGGTTTCAGATAGCCCTCAATGCAAAGGCTCTAGACGCAAATATTGGTGTGAGAGCTAATTCAATCAAGGAAACACTACATGTTGGTGAAGGGCATATTGAAGAAGGATCAGCAAAGTGGATTCTGTGGGAGAACAACTCCATTTGGCTCACTAACTTCACACACCATCAGGCTTCCAAGCAGCTCTCAAGGAAACTCAGTTTTCACACTCTAAGCTTAGTGCCCTTTGAGTGCATTATCTAGGAATGAACCTGGTAGAGCATCCCACACAAACGAATGCTCCACATGCGGGTTTCACATGCCACCCACTCCACACTCACAGGCAACTTCAGCGCCACAGCCGTTTTCAGATAGCCCTCAATGCAAAGGCTCTAGACGCAAATATTGGTGTGAGAGCTAATTCAATCAAGGAAACACTGCATGTTGGTGAAGGGCATATTGAAGAAGGATCAGCCGAGTGGTTCTTGTGGGACAACAACTCCATTTGGCTCACTAACTTCACACACCATCAGGCTTCCAAGCAGCTCTCAAGGAAACTCAGTTTTCACACTCTATGCTTAGTGCCCTTTGAGTGCATTATCTAGGAATGAACCTGGTAGAGCATCCCACACAAACGAATGCTCCACATGCGGGTTTCACATGCCACCAACTCCACATTCACAGGCAACTTCAGCGCCACAGCTGTTTTCAGATAGCCCTCAATGCAAAGGCTCTAGACGCAAATATTGGTGTGAGAGTTAATTCAATCAAGGAAACACTGCATGTTGGTGAAGGGCATATTGAAGAAGAATCAACCGAGTGGTTCTTGTGGGAGAACAACTCCATTTGGCTCACTAACTTCACACATCATCAGGCTTCCAAGCAGCTCTCAAGGAAACTCAGTTTTCACACTCTATGCTTAGTGCCCTTTGAGTGCATTATCTAGGAATGAACCTGGTAGAGCATCCCACACAAACGAATTCTCCACATGCGGGTTTCACATGCCACCAACTCCACATTCACAGGCAACTTCAGCGCCACAGCCGTTTTCAGATAGCCCTCAATGCAAAGGCTCTAGACGCAAATATTGGTGTGAGAGCTAATTCAATCAAGGAAACACTGCATGTTGGTGAAGGGCATATTGAAGAAGGATCAGCCGAGTGGTTCTTATGGGACAACAACTCCATTTGGCTCACTAACTTCACACACCATCAGGCTTCCAAGCAGCTCTCAAGGAAACTCAGATTTCACACCCTATGCTTAGTGCCCTTTGTGTGCCTAGGACTGAAATGAAACTTTGCGAGGATCCCACACAAACGAATGCTCCACATGCGGGTTTCACATGCCACCAACTCCACATTCACAGGCACCTTCAGCGCCACAGCCGTTTTCAGATAGCCCTCAATGCAAAGGCTCTAGACGCAAATATTGGTGTGAGAGCTAATTCAATCAAGGAAACACTACATGTTGGTGAAGGGCATATTGAAGAAGGATCAGCAAAGTGGATTCTGTGGGAGAACAACTCCATTTGGCTCACTAACTTCACACACCATCAGGCTTCCAAGCAGCTCTCAAGGAAACTCAGTTTTCACACTCTATGCTTAGTGCCCTTTGAGTGCATTATCTAGGAATGAACATGGTAGAGCATCCCACACAAACGAATGCTCCACATGCGGGTTTCACATGCCACCCACTCCACATTCACAGGCAACTTCAGCGCCACAGCCGTTTTCAGATAGCCCTCAATGCAAAGGCTCTAGACGCAAATATTGGTGTGAGAGCTAATTCAATCAAGGAAACACTGCATGTTGGTAAAGGGCATATTGAAGAAGGATCAGCCGAGTGGTTCTTGTGGGAGAACAACTCCATTTGGCTCACTAACTTCACACACCATCAGGCTTCCAAGCAGCTCTCAAGGAAACTCAGTTTTCACACTCTATGCTTACTGCCCTTTGAATGCATTATCCAGGAATGAACCTGGTAGAGCATCGCACACAAACGAATGCTCCACATGCGGGTTTCACATGCCACCAACTCCACATTCACAGGCAACTTCAGCGCCACAGCCATTTTCAGATAGTTCTCAATGCAAAGGCTCTAGACGCAAATATTGGTGTGAGAGCTAATTCAATCAAGGAAACACTGCATGTTGGTGAAGGGCATATTGAAGAAGGATCAGCCGAGTGGTTCTTGTGGGAGAACAACTCCATTTGGCTCACTAACTTCACACACCATCAGGCTTCCAAGCAGCTCTCAAGGAAACTCAGTTTTCACACTCTATGCTTAGTGCCCTTTGAGTGCATTATCTAGGAATGAACCTGGTAGAGCATCCCACACAAACGAATGCTCCACATGCGGGTTTCACATGCCACCAACTCCACATTCAAAGGCAACTTCAGCGCCACAGCCGTTTTCAGATAGCCCTCAATGCAAAGGCTCTAGACGCAAATATTGGTGTGAGAGCTAATTCAATCAAGGAAACACTGCATGTTGGTGAAGGGCATATTGAAGAAGGATCAGCCGAGTGGTTCTTGTGGGACAACAACTCCATTTGGCTCACTAACTTCACACACCATCAGGCTTCCAAGCAGCTCTCAAGGAAACTCAGTTTTCACACTCTACGCTTAGTGCCTTTGAGTGCATTATCTAGGAATGAACCTGGTAGAGCATCCCACACAAACGAATGCTCCACATGCGGGTTTCACATGCCACCAACTCCACATTCACAGGCAACTTCAGCGCCACAGCCGTTTTCAGATATCCCTCAATGCAAAGGCTCTAGACGCAAATATTGGTGTGAGAGCTAATTCAATCAAGGAAACACTGCATGTTGGTGAAGGGCATATTGAAGAAGGATCAGCCGAGTGGTTCTTGTGGGAGAACAACTCCATTTGGCTCACTAACTTCACACACCATCAGGCTTCCAAGCAGCTCTCAAGGAAACTCAGTTTTCACACTCTATGCTTAGTGCCCTTTGAGTGCATTATCTAGGAATGAACCTGGTAGAGCATCATACACAAACGAATGCTCCACATGCGGGTTTCACATGCCACCAACTCCACATTCACAGGCACCTTCAGCGCCACAGCTGTTTTCAATAGCCCTCAATGCAAAGGCTCTAGACGCAAATATTGGTGTGAGAGCTAATTCAATCAAGGAAACACTGCATGTTGGTGAAGGGCATATTGAAGAAGGATCAGCCGAGTGGTTCTTGTGGGAGAACAACTCCATTTGGCTCACTAACTTCACACACCATCAGGCTTCCAAGCAGCTCTCAAGGAAACTCAGTTTTCACACCCTATGCTTAGTGCCCTTTGTGTGCCTAGGACTGAAATGAAACTTGGCGAGGATCCCACACAAACGAATGCTCCACATGCGGGTTTCACATGCCACCAACTCCACATTCACAGGCAACTTCAGCGCCACAGCCGTTTTCAGATAGCCCTCAATGCAAAGGCTCTAGACGCAAATATTGGTGTGAGAGCTAATTCAATCAAGGAAACACTGCATGTTGGTGAAGGGCATATTGAAGAAGGATGAGCCGAGTGGTTCTTGTGGGAGAACAACTCCATTTGGCTCACTAACTTCACACACCATCAGGCTTCCAAGCAGCTCTCAAGGAAACTCAGTTTTCACACTCTATGCTTAGTGCCCTTTGAATGCATTATCTAGGAATGAACCTGGTAGAGCATCGCACACAAACGAATGCTCCACATGCGGGTTTCACATGCCACCAACTCCACATTCACAGGCAACTTCAGCGCCACAGCCATTTTCAGATAGCCCTCAATGCAAAGGCTCTAGACGCAAATATTGGTGTGAGAGCTAATTCAGTCAAGGAAACACTGCATGTTGGTGAAGGGCATATTGAAGAAGGATCAGCCGAGTGGTTCTTGTGGGAGAACAACTCCATTTGGCTCACTAACTTCACACACCATCAGGCTTCCAAGCAGCTCTCAAGGAAACTCAGTTTTCACACTCTATGCTTAGTGCCCTTTGAGTGCATTATCTAGGAATGAACCTGGTAGAGCATCCCACACAAACGAATGCTCCACATGCGGGTTTCACATGCCACCAACTCCACATTCACAGGCAACTTCAGCGCCACAGCCGTTTTCAGATAGCCCTCAATGCAAAGGCTCTAGACGCAAATATTGGTGTGAGAGCTAATTCAATCAAGGGAACACTGCATGTTGGTGAAGTGCATATTGAAGAAGGATCAGCCGAGTGGTTCTTGTGGGAGAACAACTCCATTTGGCTCACTAACTTCACACACCATCAGGCTTCCAAGCAGCTCTCAAGGAAACTCAGTTTTCACACCCTATGCTTAGTGCCCTTTGTGTGCCTAGGACTGAAATGAAACTTGGCGAGGATCCCGCACAAATGAATGCTCCACATGCGGGTTTCACATGCCACCAACTCCACATTCACAGGCAACTTCAGCGCCACAGCCGTTTTCAGATAGCCCTCAATGCAAAGGCTCTAGACGCAAATATTGGTGTGAGAGCTAATTCAATCAAGGAAACACTGCATGTTGGTGAAGGCCATATTGAAGAAGGATCAGCCGAGTGGTTCTTGTGGGAGAACAACTCCATTTGGCTCACTAACTTCACACACCATCAGGCTTCCAAGCAGCTCTCAAGGAAACTCAGTTTTCACACTCTATGCTTAGTGCCCTTTGAGTGCATTATCTAGGAATGAACCTGGTAGAGCATCCCACACAAACGAATGCTCCACATGCGGGTTTCACATGCCACCAACTCCACATTCACAGGCAACTTCAGCGCCACAGCCGTTTTCAGATAGCCCTCAATGCAAAGGCTCTAGACGCAAATATTGGTGTGAGAGCTAATTCAATCAAGGAAACACTGCATGTTGGTGAAGGGCATATTGAAGAAGGATCAGCCGAGTGGTTCTTGTGGGAGAACAACTCAATTTGGCTCACTAACTTCACACACCATCAGGCTTCCAAGCAGCTCTCAAGGAAACTCAGTTTTCACACTCTATGCTTAGTGCCCTTTGAGTGCATTATCTAGGAATGAACCTGGTAGAGCATCCCACACAAACGAATGCTCCACATGCGGGTTTCACATGCCACCAACTCCACATTCACAGGCAACTTTAGCGCCACAGCCATTTTCAGATAGCCCTCAATGCAAAGGATCTAGACGCAAATATTGGTGTGAGAGCTAATTCAATCAAGGAAACACTGCATGTTGGTGAAGGGCATATTGAAGAAGGATCACCCGAGTGGTTCTTGTGGGAGAACAACTCCATTTGGCTCACTAACTTCACACACCATCAGGCTTCCAAGCAGCTCTCAAGGAAACTCAGTTTTCACACTCTATGCTTAGTGCCCTTTGAGTGCATTATCTAGGAATGAACCTGGTAGAGCATCCCACACAAACGAATGCTCCACATGCAGGTTTCACATGCCACCAAGTCCACATTCACAGGCACCTTCAGCGCCACAGCTGTTTTCAATAGCCCTCAATGCAAAGGCTCTAGACGCAAATATTGGTGTCAGAGCTAATTCAGTTAAGGGAACACTGCATGTTGGTGAAGGGCATATTGAAGAAGGATCAGCCGAGTGGTTCATGTGGGAGAACAACTCCATTTGGCTCACTAACTTCACACACCATCAGGCTTCCAAGCAGCTCTCAAGTAAACTCAGTTTTCACACCCTATGCTTAGTGCCCTTTGTGTGCCTAGGACTGAAATGAAACTTGGCGAAGATCCCGCACAAATGAATGCTCCACATGCGGGTTTCACATGCCACCAACTCCACAATCACAGGCAACTTCAGCGCCACAGCCGTTTTCAGATAGCCCTCAATGCAAAGGCTCTAGACGCAAATATTGGTGTGAGAGCTAATTCAATCAAGGAAACACTGCATGTGGGTGAAGGGCATATTGAAGAAGGATCAGCAGAGTGGTTCTTGTGGGAGAACAACTCCATTTGGCTCACTAACTTCACACACCATCAGGCTTCCAAGCAGCTCTCAAGGAAACTCAGTTTTCACACTCTATGCTTAGTGCCCTTTGAGTGCATTATCTAGGAATGAACCTGGTAGAGCATCCCACACAAACGAATGCTCCACATGCGGGTTTCACATGCCACCAACTCCACATTCACAGGCAACTTCAGCGCCACAGCCGTTTTCAGATAGCCCTCAATGCAAAGGCTCTAGACGCAAATATTGGTGTTGAGAGCTAATTCAATCAAGGAAACACTGCATGTTGGTGAAGGGCATATTGAAGAAGGATCACCCGAGTGGTTCTTGTGGGAGAACAACTCCATTTGGCTCACTAACTTCACACACCATCAGGCTTCCAAGCAGCTCTCAAGGAAACTCAGTTTTCACACGCTATGTATAGTGCCCTTTGTGTGCCTAGGACTGAAATGAAACTTGGCGAGGATCTCACACAAATGAATGCTCCAAATGCGGGTTTCACATGCCAGCAACTCCACATTCACAGGGCAACTTCAGCGCCACAGCCATTTTCAGATAGCTCTCAATGCAAAGGCTCTAGACGCAAATATTGGTGTGAGAGCTAATTCAATCAAGGAAACACTGAATGTTGGTGAAGGGCATATTGAAGAAGGATCAGCCGAGTGGTTCTTGTGGGAGAACAACTCCATTTGGCTCACTAACTTCACACACCATCAGGCTTCCAAGCAGCTCTCAAGGAAACTCAGTTTTCACACTCTAAGCTTAGTGCCCTTTGAGTGCATTATCTAGGAATGAACCTGGTAGAGCATCGCACACAAACGAATGCTCCACATGCGGGTTTCACATGCCACCAACTCCACATTCACAGGCAACTTCAGCGCCACAGCCATTTTCAGATAGTTCTCAATGCAAAGGCTCTAGACGCAAATATTGGTGTGAGAGCTAATTCAATCAAGGAAACACTGCATGTTGGTGAAGGGCATATTGAAGAAGGATCAGCCGAGTGGTTCTTGTGGGAGAACAACTCCATTTGGCTCACTAACTTCACACACCATCAGGCTTCCAAGCAGCTCTCAAGGAAACTCAGTTTTCACACTCTATGCTTAGTGCCCTTTGAGTGCATTATCTAGGAATGAACCTGGTAGAGCATCCCACACAAACGAATGCTCCACATGCGGGTTTCACATGCCACCAACTCCACATTCAAAGGCAACTTCAGCGCCACAGCCGTTTTCAGATAGCCCTCAATGCAAAGGCTCTAGACGCAAATATTGGTGTGAGAGCTAATTCAATCAAGGAAACACTGCATGTTGGTGAAGGGCATATTGAAGAAGGATCAGCCGAGTGGTTCTTGTGGGACAACAACTCCATTTGGCTCACTAACTTCACACACCATCAGGCTTCCAAGCAGCTCTCAAGGAAACTCAGTTTTCACACTCTACGCTTAGTGCCTTTGAGTGCATTATCTAGGAATGAACCTGGTAGAGCATCCCACACAAACGAATGCTCCACATGCGGGTTTCACATGCCACCAACTCCACATTCACAGGCAACTTCAGCGCCACAGCCGTTTTCAGATATCCCTCAATGCAAAGGCTCTAGACGCAAATATTGGTGTGAGAGCTAATTCAATCAAGGAAACACTGCATGTTGGTGAAGGGCATATTGAAGAAGGATCAGCCGAGTGGTTCTTGTGGGAGAACAACTCCATTTGGCTCACTAACTTCACACACCATCAGGCTTCCAAGCAGCTCTCAAGGAAACTCAGTTTTCACACTCTATGCTTAGTGCCCTTTGAGTGCATTATCTAGGAATGAACCTGGTAGAGCATCATACACAAACGAATGCTCCACATGCGGGTTTCACATGCCACCAACTCCACATTCACAGGCACCTTCAGCGCCACAGCTGTTTTCAATAGCCCTCAATGCAAAGGCTCTAGACGCAAATATTGGTGTGAGAGCTAATTCAATCAAGGAAACACTGCATGTTGGTGAAGGGCATATTGAAGAAGGATCAGCCGAGTGGTTCTTGTGGGAGAACAACTCCATTTGGCTCACTAACTTCACACACCATCAGGCTTCCAAGCAGCTCTCAAGGAAACTCAGTTTTCACACCCTATGCTTAGTGCCCTTTGTGTGCCTAGGACTGAAATGAAACTTGGCGAGGATCCCACACAAACGAATGCTCCACATGCGGGTTTCACATGCCACCAACTCCACATTCACAGGCAACTTCAGCGCCACAGCCGTTTTCAGATAGCCCTCAATGCAAAGGCTCTAGACGCAAATATTGGTGTGAGAGCTAATTCAATCAAGGAAACACTGCATGTTGGTGAAGGGCATATTGAAGAAGGATGAGCCGAGTGGTTCTTGTGGGAGAACAACTCCATTTGGCTCACTAACTTCACACACCATCAGGCTTCCAAGCAGCTCTCAAGGAAACTCAGTTTTCACACTCTATGCTTAGTGCCCTTTGAATGCATTATCTAGGAATGAACCTGGTAGAGCATCGCACACAAACGAATGCTCCACATGCGGGTTTCACATGCCACCAACTCCACATTCACAGGCAACTTCAGCGCCACAGCCATTTTCAGATAGCCCTCAATGCAAAGGCTCTAGACGCAAATATTGGTGTGAGAGCTAATTCAGTCAAGGAAACACTGCATGTTGGTGAAGGGCATATTGAAGAAGGATCAGCCGAGTGGTTCTTGTGGGAGAACAACTCCATTTGGCTCACTAACTTCACACACCATCAGGCTTCCAAGCAGCTCTCAAGGAAACTCAGTTTTCACACTCTATGCTTAGTGCCCTTTGAGTGCATTATCTAGGAATGAACCTGGTAGAGCATCCCACACAAACGAATGCTCCACATGCGGGTTTCACATGCCACCAACTCCACATTCACAGGCAACTTCAGCGCCACAGCCGTTTTCAGATAGCCCTCAATGCAAAGGCTCTAGACGCAAATATTGGTGTGAGAGCTAATTCAATCAAGGGAACACTGCATGTTGGTGAAGTGCATATTGAAGAAGGATCAGCCGAGTGGTTCTTGTGGGAGAACAACTCCATTTGGCTCACTAACTTCACACACCATCAGGCTTCCAAGCAGCTCTCAAGGAAACTCAGTTTTCACACCCTATGCTTAGTGCCCTTTGTGTGCCTAGGACTGAAATGAAACTTGGCGAGGATCCCGCACAAATGAATGCTCCACATGCGGGTTTCACATGCCACCAACTCCACATTCACAGGCAACTTCAGCGCCACAGCCGTTTTCAGATAGCCCTCAATGCAAAGGCTCTAGACGCAAATATTGGTGTGAGAGCTAATTCAATCAAGGAAACACTGCATGTTGGTGAAGGCCATATTGAAGAAGGATCAGCCGAGTGGTTCTTGTGGGAGAACAACTCCATTTGGCTCACTAACTTCACACACCATCAGGCTTCCAAGCAGCTCTCAAGGAAACTCAGTTTTCACACTCTATGCTTAGTGCCCTTTGAGTGCATTATCTAGGAATGAACCTGGTAGAGCATCCCACACAAACGAATGCTCCACATGCGGGTTTCACATGCCACCAACTCCACATTCACAGGCAACTTCAGCGCCACAGCCGTTTTCAGATAGCCCTCAATGCAAAGGCTCTAGACGCAAATATTGGTGTGAGAGCTAATTCAATCAAGGAAACACTGCATGTTGGTGAAGGGCATATTGAAGAAGGATCAGCCGAGTGGTTCTTGTGGGAGAACAACTCAATTTGGCTCACTAACTTCACACACCATCAGGCTTCCAAGCAGCTCTCAAGGAAACTCAGTTTTCACACTCTATGCTTAGTGCCCTTTGAGTGCATTATCTAGGAATGAACCTGGTAGAGCATCCCACACAAACGAATGCTCCACATGCGGGTTTCACATGCCACCAACTCCACATTCACAGGCAACTTTAGCGCCACAGCCATTTTCAGATAGCCCTCAATGCAAAGGCTCTAGACGCAAATATTGGTGTGAGAGCTAATTCAATCAAGGAAACACTGCATGTTGGTGAAGGGCATATTGAAGAAGGATCACCCGAGTGGTTCTTGTGGGAGAACAACTCCATTTGGCTCACTAACTTCACACACCATCAGGCTTCCAAGCAGCTCTCAAGGAAACTCAGTTTTCACACTCTATGCTTAGTGCCCTTTGAGTGCATTATCTAGGAATGAACCTGGTAGAGCATCCCACACAAACGAATGCTCCACATGCAGGTTTCACATGCCACCAAGTCCACATTCACAGGCACCTTCAGCGCCACAGCTGTTTTCAATAGCCCTCAATGCAAAGGCTCTAGACGCAAATATTGGTGTCAGAGCTAATTCAGTTAAGGGAACACTGCATGTTGGTGAAGGGCATATTGAAGAAGGATCAGCCGAGTGGTTCATGTGGGAGAACAACTCCATTTGGCTCACTAACTTCACACACCATCAGGCTTCCAAGCAGCTCTCAAGGAAACTCAGTTTTCACACCCTATGCTTAGTGCCCTTTGTGTGCCTAGGACTGAAATGAAACTTGGCGAAGATCCCGCACAAATGAATGCTCCACATGCGGGTTTCACATGCCACCAACTCCACAATCACAGGCAACTTCAGCGCCACAGCCGTTTTCAGATAGCCCTCAATGCAAAGGCTCTAGACGCAAATATTGGTGTGAGAGCTAATTCAATCAAGGAAACACTGCATGTGGGTGAAGGGCATATTGAAGAAGGATCAGCAGAGTGGTTCTTGTGGGAGAACAACTCCATTTGGCTCACTAACTTCACACACCATCAGGCTTCCAAGCAGCTCTCAAGGAAACTCAGTTTTCACACTCTATGCTTAGTGCCCTTTGAGTGCATTATCTAGGAATGAACCTGGTAGAGCATCCCACACAAACGAATGCTCCACATGCGGGTTTCACATGCCACCAACTCCACATTCACAGGCAACTTCAGCGCCACAGCCGTTTTCAGATAGCCCTCAATGCAAAGGCTCTAGACGCAAATATTGGTGTGAGAGCTAATTCAATCAAGGAAACACTGCATGTTGGTGAAGGGCATATTGAAGAAGGATCACCCGAGTGGTTCTTGTGGGAGAACAACTCCATTTGGCTCACTAACTTCACACACCATCAGGCTTCCAAGCAGCTCTCAAGGAAACTCAGTTTTCACACGCTATGTATAGTGCCCTTTGTGTGCCTAGGACTGAAATGAAACTTGGCGAGGATCTCACACAAATGAATGCTCCACATGCGGGTTTCACATGCCAGCAACTCCACATTCACAGGCAACTTCAGCGCCACAGCCATTTTCAGATAGCTCTCAATGCAAAGGCTCTAGGACGCAAATATTGGTGTGAGAGCTAATTCAATCAAGGAAACACTGAATGTTGGTGAAGGGCATATTGAAGAAGGATCAGCCGAGTGGTTCTTGTGGGAGAACAACTCCATTTGGCTCACTAACTTCACACACCATCAGGCTTCCAAGCAGCTCTCAAGGAAACTCAGTTTTCACACTCTAAGCTTAGTGCCCTTTGAGTGCATTATCTAGGAATGAACCTGGTAGAGCATCCCACACAAACGAATGCTCCACATGCGGGTTTCACATGCCACCAACTCCACATTCACAGGCAACTTCAGCACCACAGCCGTTTTCAGATAGCCCTCAATGCAAAGGCTCTAGACGCAAATATTGGTGTGAGAGCTAATTCAATCAAGGAAACACTGCATGTTGGTGAAGCGCATATTGAAGAAGGATCAGCCGAGTGGTTCTTGTGGGAGAACAACTCCATTTGGCTCACTAACTTCAAACACCATCAGGCTTCCAAGCAGCTCTCAAGGAAACTCAGTTTTCACACTCTATGCTTAGTGCCCTTTGAGTGCATTATCTAGGAATGAACCTGGTAGAGCATCCCACACAAACGAATGCTCCACATGCGGGTTTCACATGCCACCAACTCCACATTCACAGGCAACTTCAGCGCCACAGCAGTTTTCAGATAGCCCTCAGTACAAAGGCTCTAGACGCAAATATTGGTGTGAGAGCTAATTCAATCAAGGAAACACTGCATGTTGGTGAAGGGCATATTGAAGAAGGATCACCCGAGTGGATCTTGTGGGAGAACAACTCCATTTGGCTCACTAACTTCACACATCATCAGGCTTCCAAGCAGCTCTCAAGGAAACTCAGTTTTTACACTCTATGCTTAGTGCCCTTTGAGTGCATTATCTAGGAATGAACCTGGTAGAGCATCCTACACAAACGAATGCTCCACATGCGGGTTTCACATGCCAGCAACTCCACATTCACAGGCAACTTCAGCGCCACAGCCGTTTTCAGATAGCCCTCAATGCAAAGGCTCTAGACGCAAATATTGGTGTGAGAGCTAATTCAATCAAGGAAACACTGCATGTTGGTGAAGGGCATATTGAAGAAGGATCAGCCGAGTGGTTCTTGTGGGAGAACAACTCCATTTGGCTCACTAACTTCACACACCATCAGGCTTCCAAGCAGCTCTCAAGGAAACTCAGTTTTCACGCCCTATGTATAGTGCCCTTTGTGTGCCTAGGACTGAAATGAAACTTGGCGAGGATCCCACACAAACGAATGCTCCACATGCGGGTTTCACATGCCACCAACTCCACATTCACAGGCAACTTCAGCGCCACAGCCGTTTTCAGATAGCTCTCAATGCAAAGGCTCTAGACACAAATATTGGTGTGAGAGCTAATTCAATCAAGGAAACACTGAATGTTGGTGAAGGGCATATTGAAGAAGGATCAGCCGAGTGGTTCTTGTGGGAGAACAACTCCATTTGGCTCACTAACTTCACACACCATCAGGCTTCCAAGCAGCTCTCAAGGAAACTCAGTTTTCACACTCTATGCTTAGTGTCCTTTGAGTGCATTATCTAGGAATGAACCTGGTAGAGCATCCCACACAAACGAATGCTCCACATGTGGGTTTCACATGCCACCAACTCCACATTCACAGGCAACTTCAGCGCCACAGCCATTTTCAGATAGCCCTCAATGCAAAGGCTCTAGACGCAAATATTGGTGTGAGAGCTAATTCAATCAAGGAAACACTGCATGTTGGTGAAGGGGCATATTGAAGAAGGATCAGCAAAGTGGATTCTGTGGGAGAACAACTCCATTTGGCTCAATAATTTCACACACCATCATGCTTCCAAGCAGCTCTCAAGGAAACTCAGTTTTCACACTCTATGCTTAGTGCCCTTTGAGTGCATTATCTAGGAATGAACCTGGTAGAGCATCGCACACAAACGAATGCTCCACATGCAGGTTTCACATGCCACCAAGTCCACATTCACAGGCACCTTCAGCGCCACAGCTGTTTTCAATAGCCCTCAATGCAAAGGCTCTAGACGCAAATATTGGTGTGAGAGCTAATTCAATCAAGGGAACACTGCATGTTGGTGAAGGGCATATTGAAGAAGGATCAGCCGAGTGGTTCTTGTGGGAGAACAACTCCATTTGGCTCACTAACTTCACACACCATCAGGCTTCCAAGCAGCTCTCAAGGAAACTCAGTTTTCACACCCTATGCTTAGTGCCCTTTGAGTGCCTAGCACTGAAATGAAACTTGGCGACGATCCCACACAACTGAATGCTCCACATGTGGGTTTCACATGCCACCAACTCCACATTCACAGGCAACTTCAGCGCCACAGCCGTTTTCAGATAGCCCTCAATGCAAAGGCTCTAGACGCAAATATTGGTGTGAGAGCTAATTCAATCAAGGAAACACTGCATGTTGGTGAAGGGCATATTGAAGAAGGATCAGCAAAGTGGATTCTGTGGGAGAACAACTCCATTTGGCTCACTAACTTCACACACCATCAGGCTTCCAAGCAGCTCTCAAGGAAACTCAGTTTTCACACTCTATGCTTAGTGCCCTATGAGTGCATTATCTAGGAATGAACCTGGTAGAGCATCCCACACAAACGAATGCTCCACATGCGGGTTTCACATGCCACCAACTCCACATTCACAGGCAACTTCAGCGCCACAGCCATTTTCAGATAGCCCTCAATGCAAAGGCTCTAGATGCAAATATTGGTGTGAGAGCTAATTCAATCAAGGGAACACTGCATGTTGGTGAAGGGCATATTGAAGAAGGATCAGCCGAGTGGTTCTTGTGGGAGAACAACTCCATTTGGCTCACTAACTTCACACACCATCAGGCTTCCAAGCAGCTCTCAAGGAAACTCAGTTTTCACACTCTATGCTTAGTGTCCTTTGAGTGCATTATCTAGGAATGAACCTGGTAGAGCATCCCACACAAACGAATGCTCCACATGCGGGTTTCACATGCCACCAACTCCACATTCACAGGCAACTTCAGTGCCACAGCCGTTTTCAGATAGCCCTCAATGCAAAGGCTCTAGACGCAAATATTGGTGTGAGAGCTAATTCAATCAAGGAAACACTGCATGTTGGTGAAGGGCATATTGAAGAAGGATCAGCAAAGTGGATTCTGTGGGAGAACAACTCCATTTGGCTCACTAACTTCACACACCATCAGGCTTCCAAGCAGCTCTCAAGGAAACTCAGTTTTCACACTCTATGCTTAGTGCCCTTTGAGTGCATTATCTAGGAATGAACCTGGTAGAGCATCCCACACAAACGAATGCTCCACATGCGGGTTTCACATGCCACCAACTCCACATTCACAGGCAACTTCAGCGCCACAGCCATTTTCAGATAGCCCTCAATGCAAAGGCTCTAGATGCAAATATTTGTGTGAGAGCTAATTCAATCAAGGAAACACTGCATGTTGGTGAAGGGCATATTGAAGAAGGATCAGCCGAGTGGTTCTTGTGGGAGAACAACTCCATTTGGCTCACTAACTTCACACACCATCAGGCTTCCAAGCAGCTCTCAAGGAAACTCAGTTTTCACACCCTATGCTTAGTGCCCTTTGTGTGCCTAGGACTGAAATGAAACTTGGCGAGGATCTCACACAAACGAATGCTCCACATGCGGGTTTCACATGCCACCAACTCCACATTCACAGGCACCTTCAGCGCCACAGCCGTTTTCAGATAGCTCTCAATGCAAAGGCTCTAGACGCAAATATTGGTGTGAGAGCTAATTCAATCAAGGAAACACTGCATGTTGGTGAAGGGCATATTGAAGAAGGATCAGCTGAGTGGATTCTGTGGGAGAACAACTCCATTTGGCTCACTAACTTCACACACCATCAGGCTTCCAAGCAGCTCTCAAGGAAACTCAGTTTTCAAACTCTATGCTTAGTGCCCTTTGTGTGCCGAGGACAGAAATGAAGCATGGTGAGGATCCCACACAAACGAATGCTCCACATGCGGGTTTCACATGGCACCAAGTCCACATTCACAGGCACCTTCAGCGCCACAGCCATTTTCAGATAGCTCTCAATGCAAAGGCTCTAGACGCAAATATTGGTGTGCGAGCTAATTCAATCAAGGGAACACTGCATGTTGGTGAAGGCATATTGAAGAAGGATCAGCAAAGTGGATTCTGTGGGAGAACAACTCCATTTGGCTCACTAACTTCACACACCATCAGGCTTCCAAGCAGCTCTCAAGGAAACTCAGTTTTCACACTCTATGCTTAGTGCCCTTTGAGTGCATTATCTAGGAATGAACCTGGTAGAGCATCCCACACAAACGAATGCTCCACATGCGGGTTTCACATGCCACCAACTCCACATTCACAGGCAACTTCAGCGCCACAGCCATTTTCAGATAGCCCTCAATGCAAAGGCTGTAGATGCAAATATTTGTGTGAGAGCTAATTCAATCAAGGAAACACTGCATGTGGGTGAAGGGCATATTGAAGAAGGATCAGCCGAGTGGTTCTTGTGGGAGAACAACTCCATTTGGCTCACTAACTTCACACACCATCAGGCTTCCAAGCAGCTCTCAAGGAAACTCAGTTTTCACACTCTATGCTTAGTGCCCTTTGAGTGCATTATCTAGGAATGAACCTGGTAGAGCATCCCACACAAACGAATGCTCCACATGCGGGTTTCACATGCCACCAACTCCACATTCACAGGCAACTTCAGTGCCACAGCCGTTTTCAGATAGCCCTCAATGCAAAGGCTCTAGACGCAAATATTGGTGTGAGAGCTAATTCAATCAAGGAAACACTGCATGTTGGTGAAGGGCATATTGAAGAAGGATCAGCCGAGTGGTTCTTGTGGGAGAACAACTCCATTTGGCTCACTAACTTCACACACCATCAGGCTTCCAAGCAGCTCTCAAGGAAACTCAGTTTTCACACTCTATGCTTAGTGCCCTTTGAGTGCATTATCTAGGAATGAACCTGGTAGAGCATCCCACACAAACGAATGCTCCACATGCGGGTTTCACATGCCACCAACTCCACATTCACAGGCAACTTCAGCGCCACAGCCGTTTTCAGATAGCCCTCAATGCAAAGGCTCTAGACGCAAATATTGGTGTGAGAGCTAATTCAATCAAGGAAACACTGCATGTTGGTGAAGGGCATATTGAAGAAGGATCAGCAAAGTGGATTCTGTGGGAGAACAACTCCATTTGGCTCACTAACTTCACACACCATCAGGCTTCCAAGCAGCTCTCAAGGAAACTCAGTTTTCACACTCTATGCTTAGTGCCCTTTGAGTGCATTATCTAGGAATGAACCTGGTAGAGCATCCCACACAAACGAATGCTCCACATGCGGGTTTCACATGCCACCAACTCCACATTCACAGGCAACTTCAGCGCCACAGCCATTTTCAGATAGCCCTCAATGGAAAGGCTCTAGATGCAAATATTTGTGTGAGAGCTAATTCAATCAAGGAAACACTGCATGTTGGTGAAGGGCATATTGAAGAAGGATCAGCCGAGTGGTTCTTGTGGGAGAACAACTCCATTTGGCTCACTAACTTCACACACCATCAGGCTTCCAAGCAGCTCTCAAGGAAACTCAGTTTTCACACTCTATGCTTAGTGCCCTTTGAGTGCATTATCTAGGAATGAACCTGGTAGAGCATCCCACACAAACGAATGCTCCACATGCGGGTTTCACATGCCACCAACTCCACATTCACAGGCACCTTCAGCGCCACAGCTGTGTTCAATAGCCCTCAATGCAAAGGCTCTAGACGCAAATATTGGTGTGAGAGCTAATTCAATCAAGGGAACACTGCATGTTGGTGAAGGGCATATTGAAGAAGGATCAGCCGAGTGGTTCTTGTGGGAGAACAACTCCATTTGGCTCACTAACTTCACACACCATCAGGCTTCCAAGCAGCTCTCAAGGAAACTCAGTTTTCACACTCTATGCTTAGTGTCCTTTGAGTGCATTATCTAGGAATGAACCTGGTAGAGCATCCCACACAAACGAATGCTCCACATGCGGGTTTCACATGCCACCAACTCCACATTCACAGGCAACTTCAGTGCCACAGCCGTTTTCAGATAGCCCTCAATGCAAAGGCTCTAGACGCAAATATTGGTGTGAGAGCTAATTCAATCAAGGAAACACTGCATGTTGGTGAAGGGCATATTGAAGAAGGATCAGCAAAGTGGATTCTGTGGGAGAACAACTCCATTTGGCTCACTAACTTCACACACCATCAGGCTTCCAAGCAGCTCTCAAGGAAACTCAGTTTTCACACTCTATGCTTAGTGCCCTTTGAGTGCATTATCTAGGAATGAACCTGGTAGAGCATCGCACACAAACGAATGCTCCACATGCGGGTTTCACATGCCACCAACTCCACATTCACAGGCAACTTCAGCGCCAAAGCCATTTTCAGATAGCCCTCAATGCAAAGACTCTAGATGCAAATATTTGTGTGAGAGCTAATTCAATCAAGGAAACACTGCATGTTGGTGAAGGGCATATTGAAGAAGGATCAGCCGAGTGGTTCTTGTGGGAGAACAACTCCATTTGGCTCACTAACTTCACACACCATCAGGCTTCCAAGCAGCTCTCAAGGAAACTCAGTTTTCACACTCTATGCTTAGTGCCCTTTGAGTGCATTATCTAGGAATGAACCTGGTGGAGCATCCAACAAAAACGAATGCTCCACATGCGGGTTTCACATGCCACCAACTCCACATTCACAGGCACCTTCAGCGCCACAGCTGTTTTCAATAGCCATCAATGCAAAGGCTCTAGACGCAAATATTGGTGTGAGAGCTAATTCAATCAAGGGAACACTGCATGTTGGTGAAGGGCATATTGAAGAAGGATCAGCCGAGTGGTTCTTGTGGGAGAACAACTCCATTTGGCTCACTAACTTCACACACCATCAGGCTTCCAAGCAGCTCTCAAGGAAACTCAGTTTTCACACTCTATGCTTAGTGTCCTTTGAGTGCATTATCTAGGAATGAACATGGTAGAGCATCCCACACAAACGAATGCTCCACATGCGGGTTTCACATGCCACCAACTCCACATTCACAGGCAACTTCAGCGCCACAGCCAGTTTCAGATAGCCCTCAATGCAAAGGCTCTAGACGCAAATATTGGTGTGCGAGCTAATTCAATCAAGGGAACACTGCATGTTGGTGAAGGGCATATTGAAGAAGGATCAGCAAAGTGGATTGTGTGGGAGAACAACTCCATTTGGCTCACTAACTTCACACACCATCAGGCTTCCAAGCAGCTCTCAAGGAAACTCAGTTTTCACACTCTATGCTTAGTGCCCTTTGAGTGCATTATCTAGGAATGAACCTGGTAGAGCATCCCACACAAACGAATGCTCCACATGCGGGTTTCACATGCCACCAACTCCACATTCACAGGCAACTTCAGCGCCACAGCCATTTTCAGATAGCCCTCAATGCAAAGGCTCTAGATGCAAATATTTGTGTGAGAGCTAATTCAATCAAGGAAACACTGCATGTTGGTGAAGGGCATATTGAAGAAGGATCAGCCGAGTGGTTCTTGTGGGAGAACAACTCCATTTGGCTCACTAACTTCACACACCATCAGGCTTCCAAGCAGCTCTCAAGGAAACTCAGTTTTCACACTCTATGCTTAGTGTCCTTTGAGTGCATTATCTAGGAATGAACCTGGTAGAGCATCCCACACAAACGAATGCTCCACATGCGGGTTTCACAGCCACCAACTCCACATTCACAGGCAACTTCAGTGCCACAGCCGTTTTCAGATAGCCCTCAATGCAAAGGCTCTAGACGCAAATATTGGTGTGAGAGCTAATTCAATCAAGGGAACACTGCATGTTGGTGAAGGGCATATTGAAGAAGGATCAGCCGAGTGGTTCTTGTGGGAGAACAACTCCATTTGGCTCACTAACTTCACACACCATCAGGCTTCCAAGCAGCTCTCAAGGAAACTCAGTTTTCACACCCTATGCTTAGTGCCCTTTGTGTGCCTAGGACTGAAATGAAACTTGGCGAGGATCTCACACAAACGAATGCTCCACATGCGGGTTTCACATGCCACCAACTCCACATTCACAGGCACCTTCAGCGCCACAGCCGTTTTCAGATAGCTCTCAATGCAAAGGCTCTAGACGCAAATATTGGTGTGAGAGCTAATTCAATCAAGGAAACACTGCATGTTGGTGAAGGGCATATTGAAGAAGGATCAGCTGAGTGGATTCTGTGGGAGAACAACTCCATTTGGCTCACTAACTTCACACACCATCAGGCTTCCAAGCAGCTCTCAAGGAAACTCAGTTTTCAAACTCTATGCTTAGTGCCCTTTGTGTGCCGAGGACAGAAATGAAGCATGGTGAGGATCCCACACAAACGAATGCTCCACATGCGGGTTTCACATGGCACCAAGTCCACATTCACAGGCACCTTCAGCGCCACAGCCATTTTCAGATAGCTCTCAATGCAAAGGCTCTAGACGCAAATATTGGTGTGCGAGCTAATTCAATCAAGGGAACACTGCATGTTGGTGAAGGGCATATTGAAGAAGGATCAGCAAAGTGGATTCTGTGGGAGAACAACTCCATTTGGCTCACTAACTTCACACACCATCAGGCTTCCAAGCAGCTCTCAAGGAAACTCAGTTTTCACACTCTATGCTTAGTGCCCTTTGAGTGCATTATCTAGGAATGAACCTGGTAGAGCATCCCACACAAACGAATGCTCCACATGCGGGTTTCACATGCCACCAACTCCACATTCACAGGCAACTTCAGCGCCACAGCCATTTTCAGATAGCCCTCAATGCAAAGGCTGTAGATGCAAATATTTGTGTGAGAGCTAATTCAATCAAGGAAACACTGCATGTGGGTGAAGGGCATATTGAAGAAGGATCAGCCGAGTGGTTCTTGTGGGAGAACAACTCCATTTGGCTCACTAACTTCACACACCATCAGGCTTCCAAGCAGCTCTCAAGGAAACTCAGTTTTCACACTCTATGCTTAGTGCCCTTTGAGTGCATTATCTAGGAATGAACCTGGTAGAGCATCCCACACAAACGAATGCTCCACATGCGGGTTTCACATGCCACCAACTCCACATTCACAGGCAACTTCAGTGCCACAGCCGTTTTCAGATAGCCCTCAATGCAAAGGCTCTAGACGCAAATATTGGTGTGAGAGCTAATTCAATCAAGGAAACACTGCATGTTGGTGAAGGGCATATTGAAGAAGGATCAGCCGAGTGGTTCTTGTGGGAGAACAACTCCATTTGGCTCACTAACTTCACACACCATCAGGCTTCCAAGCAGCTCTCAAGGAAACTCAGTTTTCACACTCTATGCTTAGTGCCCTTTGAGTGCATTATCTAGGAATGAACCTGGTAGAGCATCCCACACAAACGAATGCTCCACATGCGGGTTTCACATGCCACCAACTCCACATTCACAGGCAACTTCAGCGCCACAGCCGTTTTCAGATAGCCCTCAATGCAAAGGCTCTAGACGCAAATATTGGTGTGAGAGCTAATTCAATCAAGGAAACACTGCATGTTGGTGAAGGGCATATTGAAGAAGGATCAGCAAAGTGGATTCTGTGGGAGAACAACTCCATTTGGCTCACTAACTTCACACACCATCAGGCTTCCAAGCAGCTCTCAAGGAAACTCAGTTTTCACACTCTATGCTTAGTGCCCTTTGAGTGCATTATCTAGGAATGAACCTGGTAGAGCATCCCACACAAACGAATGCTCCACATGCGGGTTTCACATGCCACCAACTCCACATTCACAGGCAACTTCAGCGCCACAGCCATTTTCAGATAGCCCTCAATGGAAAGGCTCTAGATGCAAATATTTGTGTGAGAGCTAATTCAATCAAGGAAACACTGCATGTTGGTGAAGGGCATATTGAAGAAGGATCAGCCGAGTGGTTCTTGTGGGAGAACAACTCCATTTGGCTCACTAACTTCACACACCATCAGGCTTCCAAGCAGCTCTCAAGGAAACTCAGTTTTCACACTCTATGCTTAGTGCCCTTTGAGTGCATTATCTAGGAATGAACCTGGTAGAGCATCCCACACAAACGAATGCTCCACATGCGGGTTTCACATGCCACCAACTCCACATTCACAGGCACCTTCAGCGCCACAGCTGTGTTCAATAGCCCTCAATGCAAAGGCTCTAGACGCAAATATTGGTGTGAGAGCTAATTCAATCAAGGGAACACTGCATGTTGGTGAAGGGCATATTGAAGAAGGATCAGCCGAGTGGTTCTTGTGGGAGAACAACTCCATTTGGCTCACTAACTTCACACACCATCAGGCTTCCAAGCAGCTCTCAAGGAAACTCAGTTTTCACACTCTATGCTTAGTGTCCTTTGAGTGCATTATCTAGGAATGAACCTGGTAGAGCATCCCACACAAACGAATGCTCCACATGCGGGTTTCACATGCCACCAACTCCACATTCACAGGCAACTTCAGTGCCACAGCCGTTTTCAGATAGCCCTCAATGCAAAGGCTCTAGACGCAAATATTGGTGTGAGAGCTAATTCAATCAAGGAAACACTGCATGTTGGTGAAGGGCATATTGAAGAAGGATCAGCAAAGTGGATTCTGTGGGAGAACAACTCCATTTGGCTCACTAACTTCACACACCATCAGGCTTCCAAGCAGCTCTCAAGGAAACTCAGTTTTCACACTCTATGCTTAGTGCCCTTTGAGTGCATTATCTAGGAATGAACCTGGTAGAGCATCGCACACAAACGAATGCTCCACATGCGGGTTTCACATGCCACCAACTCCACATTCACAGGCAACTTCAGCGCCAAAGCCATTTTCAGATAGCCCTCAATGCAAAGACTCTAGATGCAAATATTTGTGTGAGAGCTAATTCAATCAAGGAAACACTGCATGTTGGTGAAGGGCATATTGAAGAAGGATCAGCCGAGTGGTTCTTGTGGGAGAACAACTCCATTTGGCTCACTAACTTCACACACCATCAGGCTTCCAAGCAGCTCTCAAGGAAACTCAGTTTTCACACTCTATGCTTAGTGCCCTTTGAGTGCATTATCTAGGAATGAACCTGGTGGAGCATCCAACAAAAACGAATGCTCCACATGCGGGTTTCACATGCCACCAACTCCACATTCACAGGCACCTTCAGCGCCACAGCTGTTTTCAATAGCCATCAATGCAAAGGCTCTAGACGCAAATATTGGTGTGAGAGCTAATTCAATCAAGGGAACACTGCATGTTGGTGAAGGGCATATTGAAGAAGGATCAGCCGAGTGGTTCTTGTGGGAGAACAACTCCATTTGGCTCACTAACTTCACACACCATCAGGCTTCCAAGCAGCTCTCAAGGAAACTCAGTTTTCACACTCTATGCTTAGTGTCCTTTGAGTGCATTATCTAGGAATGAACATGGTAGAGCATCCCACACAAACGAATGCTCCACATGCGGGTTTCACATGCCACCAACTCCACATTCACAGGCACCTTCAGCGCCACAGCCAGTTTCAGATAGCCCTCAATGCAAAGGCTCTAGACGCAAATATTGGTGTGCGAGCTAATTCAATCAAGGGAACACTGCATGTTGGTGAAGGGCATATTGAAGAAGGATCAGCAAAGTGGATTGTGTGGGAGAACAACTCCATTTGGCTCACTAACTTCACACACCATCAGGCTTCCAAGCAGCTCTCAAGGAAACTCAGTTTTCACACTCTATGCTTAGTGCCCTTTGAGTGCATTATCTAGGAATGAACCTGGTAGAGCATCCCACACAAACGAATGCTCCACATGCGGGTTTCACATGCCACCAACTCCACATTCACAGGCAACTTCAGCGCCACAGCCATTTTCAGATAGCCCTCAATGCAAAGGCTGTAGATGCAAATATTTGTGTGAGAGCTAATTCAATCAAGGAAACACTGCATGTTGGTGAAGGGCATATTGAAGAAGGATCAGCCGAGTGGTTCTTGTGGGAGAACAACTCCATTTGGCTCACTAACTTCACACACCATCAGGCTTCCAAGCAGCTCTCAAGGAAACTCAGTTTTCACACTCTATGCTTAGTGCCCTTTGAGTGCATTATCTAGGAATGAACCTGGTAGAGCATCCCACACAAACGAATGCTCCACATGCGGGTTTCACATGCCACCAACTCCACATTCACAGCCAACTTCAGTGCCTCAGCCGTTTTCAGATAGCCCTCAATGCAAAGGCTCTAGACGCAAATATTGGTGTGAGAGCTAATTCAATCAAGGAAACACTGCATGTTGGTGAAGGGCATATTGAAGAAGGATCAGCCGAGTGGTTCTTGTGGGAGAACAACTCCATTTGTCTCACTAACTTCACACACCATCAGGCTTCCAAGCAGCTCTCAAGGAAACTCAGTTTTCACACCCTATGCTTAGTGCCCTTTGTGTGCCTAGGACTGAAATGAAACTTGGCGAGGATCTCACACAAACGAATGCTCCACATGCGGGTTTCACATGCCACCAACTCCACATTCACAGGCAAGTTCAGCGCCACAGCCGTTTTCAGATAGCTCTCAATGCAAAGGCTCTAGACGCAAATATTGGTGTGAGAGCTAATTCAATCAAGGAAACACTGCATGTTGGTGAAGGGCATATTGAAGAAGGATCAGCAAAGTGGATTCTGTGGGAGAACAACTCCATTTGGCTCACTAACTTCACACACCATCAGGCTTCCAAGCAGCTCTCAAGGAAACTCGGTTTTCAAACTCTATGCTTAGTGCCCTTTGTGTGCCGAGGACAGAAATGAAGCATGGTGAGGATCCCACACAAACGAATGCTCCACATGCGGGTTTCACATGCCACCAACTCCACATTCACAGGCACCTTCAGCGCCACAGCCATTTTCACATAGCTCTCAATGCAAAGGCTCTAGACGCAAATATTGGTGTGCGAGCTAATTCAATCAAGGGAACACTGCATGTTGGTGAAGGGCATATTGAAGAAGGATCAGCAATGTGGATTGTGTGGGAGAACAACTCCATTTGGCTCACTAACTTCACACACCATCAGGCTTCCAAGCAGCTCTCAAGGAAACTCAGTTTTCACACTCTATGCTTAGTGCCCTTTGAGTGCATTATCTAGGAATGAACCTGGTAGAGCATTCCACACAAACGAATGCTTCACATGCGGGTTTCACATGCCACCAACTCCACATTCACAGGCAACTTCAGCGCCACAGCCATTTTCAGATAGCCCTCAATGCAAAGGCTGTAGATGCAAATATTTGTGTGAGAGCTAATTCAATCAAGGAAACACTGCATGTTGGTGAAGGGCATATTGAAGAAGGATCAGCCGAGTGGTTCTTGTGGGAGAACAACTCCATTTGGCTCACTAACTTCACACACCATCAGGCTTCCAAGCAGCTCTCAAGGAAACTCAGTTTTCACACTCTATGCTTAGTGCCCTTTGAGTGCATTATCTAGGAATGAACCTGGTAGAGCATCCCACACAAACGAATGCTCCACATGCGGGTTTCACATGCCACCAACTCCACATTCACAGGCAACTTCAGTGCCTCAGCCGTTTTCAGATAGCCCTCAATGCAAAGGCTCTAGACGCAAATATTGGTGTGAGAGCTAATTCAATCAAGGAAACACTGCATGTTGGTGAAGGGCATATTGAAGAAGGATCAGCCGAGTGGTTCTTGTGGGAGAACAACTCCATTTGTCTCACTAACTTCACACACCATCAGGCTTCCAAGCAGCTCTCAAGGAAACTCAGTTTTCACACTCTATGCTTAGTGCCCTTTGAGTGCATTATCTAGGAATGAACCTGGTAGAGCATCCCACACAAACGAATGCTCCACATGCGGGTTTCACATGCCACCAACTCCACATTCACAGGCAACTTCAGCGCCACAGCCATTTTCAGATAGCCCTCAATGCAAAGGCTCTAGACGCAAATATTGGTGTGAGAGCTAATTCAATCAAGGAAACACTACATGTTCGTGAAGGGCATATTGAAGAAGGATCAGCAAAGTGGATTCTGTGGGAGAACAACTCCATTTGGCTCACTAACTTCACACACCATCAGGCTTCCAAGCAGCTCTCAAGGAAACTCGGTTTTCACACTCTATGCTTAGTGCCCTTTGAGTGCATTATCTAGGAATGAACCTGGTAGAGCATCCCACACAAACGAATGCTCCACATGCGGGTTTCACATGCACCAACTCCACATTCACAGGCAACTTCAGCGCCACAGCCATTTTCAGATAGCCCTCAATGGAAAGGCTCTAGATGCAAATATTTGTGTGAGAGCTAATTCAATCAAGGAAACACTGCATGTTGGTGAAGGGCATATTGAAGAAGGATCAGCCGAGTGGTTCTTGTGGGAGAACAACTCCATTTGGCTCACTAACTTCACACACCATCAGGCTTCCAAGCAGCTCTCAAGGAAACTCAGTTTTCACACTCTATGCTTAGTGCCCTTTGAGTGCATTATCTAGGAATGAACCTGGTAGAGCATCCCACACAAACGAATGCTCCACATGCGGGTTTCACATGCCACCAACTCCACATTCACAGGCACCTTCTGCGCCACAGCTGTGTTCAATAGCCCTCAATGCAAAGGCTCTAGACGCAAATATTGGTGTGAGAGCTAATTCAATCAAGGGAACACTGCATGTTGGTGAAGGGCATATTGAAGAAGGATCAGCCGAGTGGTTCTTGTGGGAGAACAACTCCATTTGGCTCACTAACTTCACACACCATCAGGCTTCCAAGCAGCTCTCAAGGAAACTCAGTTTTCACACTCTATGCTTAGTGCCCTTTGAGTGCATTATCTAGGAATGAACCTGGTAGAGCATCGCACACAAACGAATGCTCCACATGCGGGTTTCACATGCCACCAACTCCACATTCACAGGCAACTTCAGCGCCAAAGCCATTTTCAGATAGCCCTCAATGCAAAGACTCTAGATGCAAATATTTGTGTGAGAGCTAATTCAATCAAGGAAACACTGCATGTTGGTGAAGGGCATATTGAAGAAGGATCAGCCGAGTGGTTCTTGTGGGAGAACAACTCCATTTGGCTCACTAACTTCACACACCATCAGGCTTCCAAGCAGCTCTCAAGGAAACTCAGTTTTCACACTCTATGCTTAGTGCCCTTTGAGTGCATTATCTAGGAATGAACCTGGTGGAGCATCCAACAAAAACGAATGCTCCACATGCGGGTTTCACATGCCACCAACTCCACATTCACAGGCACCTTCAGCGCCACAGCTGTTTTCAATAGCCATCAATGCAAAGGCTCTAGACGCAAATATTGGTGTGAGAGCTAATTCAATCAAGGGAACACTGCATGTTGGTGAAGGGCATATTGAAGAAGGATCAGCCGAGTGGTTCTTGTGGGAGAACAACTCCATTTGGCTCACTAACTTCACACACCATCAGGCTTCCAAGCAGCTCTCAAGGAAACTCAGTTTTCACACTCTATGCTTAGTGTCCTTTGAGTGCATTATCTAGGAATGAACATGGTAGAGCATCCCACACAAACGAATGCTCCACATGCGGGTTTCACATGCCACCAACTCCACATTCACAGGCACCTTCAGCGCCACAGCCAGTTTCAGGTAGCCCTCAATGCAAAGGCTCTAGACGCAAATATTGGTGTGCGAGCTAATTCAATCAAGGAAACACTGCATGTTGGTGAAGGGCATATTGAAGAAGGATCAGCAAAGTGGATTGTGTGGGAGAACAACTCCATTTGGCTCACTAACTTCACACACCATCAGGCTTCCAAGCAGCTCTCAAGGAAACTCAGTTTTCACACTCTATGCTTAGTGCCCTTTGAGTGCATTATCTAGGAATGAACCTGGTAGAGCATCCACACAAACGAATGCTCCACATGCGGGTTTCACATGCCACCAACTCCACATTCACAGGCAACTTCAGCGCCACAGCCATTTTCAGATAGCCCTCAATGCAAAGGCTGTAGATGCAAATATTTGTGTGAGAGCTAATTCAATCAAGGAAACACTGCATGTTGGTGAAGGGCATATTGAAGAAGGATCAGCCGAGTGGTTCTTGTGGGAGAACAACTCCATTTGGCTCACTAACTTCACACACCATCAGGCTTCCAAGCAGCTCTCAAGGAAACTCAGTTTTCACACTCTATGCTTAGTGCCCTTTGAGTGCATTATCTAGGAATGAACCTGGTAGAGCATCCCACACAAACGAATGCTCCACATGCGGGTTTCACATGCCACCAACTCCACATTCACAGCCAACTTCAGTGCCTCAGCCGTTTTCAGATAGCCCTCAATGCAAAGGCTCTAGACGCAAATATTGGTGTGAGAGCTAATTGAATCAAGGAAACACTGCATGTTGGTGAAGGGCATATTGAAGAAGGATCAGCCGAGTGGTTCTTGTGGAGAACAACTCCATTTGTCTCACTAACTTCACACACCATCAGGCTTCCAAGCAGCTCTCAAGGAAACTCAGTTTTCACACCCTATGCTTAGTGCCCTTTGTGTGCCTAGGACTGAAATGAAACTTGGCGAGGATCTCACACAAACGAATGCTCCACATGCGGGTTTCACATGCCACCAACTCCACATTCACAGGCAAGTTCAGCGCCACAGCCGTTTTCAGATAGCTCTCAATGCAAAGGCTCTAGACGCAAATATTGGTGTGAGAGCTAATTCAATCAAGGAAACACTGCATGTTGGTGAAGGGCATATTGAAGAAGGATCAGCAAAGTGGATTCTGTGGGAGAACAACTCCATTTGGCTCACTAACTTCACACACCATCAGGCTTCCAAGCAGCTCTCAAGGAAACTCGGTTTTCAAACTCTATGCTTAGTGCCCTTTGTGTGCCGAGGACAGAAATGAAGCATGGTGAGGATCCCACACAAACGAATGCTCCACATGCGGGTTTCACATGCCACCAACTCCACATTCACAGGCACCTTCAGCGCCACAGCCATTTTCACATAGCTCTCAATGCAAAGGCTCTAGACGCAAATATTGGTGTGCGAGCTAATTCAATCAAGGGAACACTGCATGTTGGTGAAGGGCATATTGAAGAAGGATCAGCAATGTGGATTGTGTGGGAGAACAACTCCATTTGGCTCACTAACTTCACACACCATCAGGCTTCCAAGCAGCTCTCAAGGAAACTCAGTTTTCACACTCTATGCTTAGTGCCCTTTGAGTGCATTATCTAGGAATGAACCTGGTAGAGCATTCCACACAAACGAATGCTTCACATGCGGGTTTCACATGCCACCAACTCCACATTCACAGGCAACTTCAGCGCCACAGCCATTTTCAGATAGCCCTCAATGCAAAGGCTGTAGATGCAAATATTTGTGTGAGAGCTAATTCAATCAAGGAAACACTGCATGTTGGTGAAGGGCATATTGAAGAAGGATCAGCCGAGTGGTTCTTGTGGGAGAACAACTCCATTTGGCTCACTAACTTCACACACCATCAGGCTTCCAAGCAGCTCTCAAGGAAACTCAGTTTTCACACTCTATGCTTAGTGCCCTTTGAGTGCATTATCTAGGAATGAACCTGGTAGAGCATCCCACACAAACGAATGCTCCACATGCGGGTTTCACATGCCACCAACTCCACATTCACAGGCAACTTCAGTGCCTCAGCCGTTTTCAGATAGCCCTCAATGCAAAGGCTCTAGACGCAAATATTGGTGTGAGAGCTAATTCAATCAAGGAAACACTGCATGTTGGTGAAGGGCATATTGAAGAAGGATCAA